>NC_091830.1:40352125-40607125 GCF_038994185.2 Dermacentor albipictus
CTCGTGCGAACATTCTCATACCTTCGTCTTTTTAACTTGCAAGCGTTCAAGGATAACATCTGAAAAAAAAAACAGACAGCAAAGCTATATACATGGCAGTTGCACTATAATCTAACACATACACGGCCGCAACGCCACTTTACAGCCTGAAAATTGACCCTGTAGACGCCGTAGAGCATGAAGGTTGTGCACTTCCGAAAAAAAAAAGAAAGCATCGGGACCACTGCTCCGGTGTAGCGCGGTATTAAACGAGAAATTCTGATGCAGGTGGTGAACTGGTGGTCAAACGCTAGCCGGTTCAGGTTCGCCTCGAAGCTGCAGTGCTTCCAGGACCAATACGCGGCCGAGGCGCAGGCCGCATTGGCCGTCGACATCGACGAGGACTTCTTTCTGGACGAGAACGTCGCGGACAACGCCGTCTTGCACCCGCTGCACGATGTCTACCGCAAGGCGATGCACCTGGCACGCCACACGCCACGCGACTCCCGGGTTCCGGGCCTGGAGACCATGACCATGGACAAGCTGTTCTTCATCAACTACGCCGTGGCCCACTGCGACCGCATCAGCGCCAACCTGGATCGCCGGCGGGTGCTCTACAAAGACGGAGTACCGGCCAGACTGCGCGTAAACGTGCCTCTCAAGAACTACCCCAAGTTTGCCGAGGTCTTCAAGTGCCAGCACAACGTACCCATGAACCCGGAGAGCCGTTGCGAGCTGTGGTGAAGTGAGAATAAAGGCGTCGTTGCAGGGTCCTTAATAATGTCTTTGCGTTTAACTATGTCAATACACGTATTTCGTAAACTGACTAGCATTCTTGAAGACATTGTTCGATCATCTTCGTGCGAAATTACGAAAAAAATAATGACGCGTCAAAAAGCGTGCCCGAGGATGTGCGAATTCGTTAGCTTGAAAGGTAATCTGTGTCCTTTAGAAGAGACAAACAAACGCCACGGTTATCACAACGGGCACGATTTACGTCTAAGGGTAACAAATTCGGGCATCATCATTGGATTAGGAACCACGAGCCATCCCCTACGTGAAATAAAATCGCGCAGGAACTCCTGTGGTAGTATGCGCAAGCACTCTGCCACTTATCTCTACGCAGCCCGGTGCCATTATTAATGCTATGTAACTTAATCCCACCAGTATAAACCTTAAACTTAATCCCACTAGTATAATGTGCCAGAAGGATGCGCCAATGAATCCAGTGAAGTAATGTCGCTCTTCAGCGACTTGAAGCAGCCCAATCTGGGAAGTCGGCAGTGAATCGGATGGTGCACCGATTAAAAAAATAATACCAATTGTAAGGTACAGGCTCTGCGGAGCTCCGCCCTCGACGACCAAACCTGGGCGACCCAGCACGCCCGCGAGGCGGCGGCGAGGCAAGCCCTCGACGTCCCTTCGTGGGAGGCTTAGGCCCGGCCATCACAAAGTGATGGTTCTACAGTAAAAGTTTATTCCTCCTCTTCCTGTGGGGAACACAGCATATAACTTATAACTATAACCCGAGAAAATTTAAATTTACGTTCTATAGATATAAAATCTACTGTACCTACATACTAGAAAACATAAAAATGTGAATAATCAAAAAATAAACGAAAGGGAAAATTTTAGCGTTGAATTCTTTACGTCTCGCGAGTTGCTTCGGTGAAGGAAGAAAATGCCACGGATTGTTACTAAAAAAATCCTGTTTAGGTATTTATTCTTTTTCGATCCACTGTTGCCCGATTCATGGCCAATCCCCCGCAGTGGGTTGTGCTATAATTACAGGCACCAAACCAAACCAAACCAAACTGGCATCGCGCACTCACTTTGGCCTATCCCCTGACGCGGGCCTATGCCACTGTCTAGGATCATCATTATCACAATCCCATTGAGTCATAACGTCGACATTGGCGTTGAAGCCAGATCACAGATTATGAATTCGTAGTGCGACACACGCAGTATATATGCTAAGGAACAGGACACGGCAGGGAAACCGCCAGATGGTATACTCTTTGTTGTTATTGTGTTGTGTTTGTTGTTGATATGCAGCAAAATAGGCAAGTCATAGATGTTTGCTTTTAAACACATCTCCTTCTTTGTGCTGTTTTTCCGCCGCGGGAAGGGCGGGGTAACATTTTCGCTGTTGTAAGCAAACCACAAACGCAATTCTTTGTTTTTTGTTTTTTTTGCAGAAGCCGACTTAGGTGAGTAGGCATTTAGCTGACTAGAGGAAAAGGTTTAAGTGCCTGACTGTAGGCATTTGGCAGAAGGCTGACTGTTAAATAATGGAGTTTATTTTCTCCTGCCCCTCTCGGCACTCTATGACACCATCCTAGACAGCGCTGCGCATGGGTGACAGTAAATGCGGAACATGTGGCCAATACAAGCACGGTCGACCAACAACGTCATGCGTATTAAAGCAGCGCTTTGAATCAAGACCACATTAACGCCAAACCTCAACGAAGCAGATGTTCTGGGAGTGGGCTCTCTGCAACACAGCAAAGCTTAATCGTAGCGCAGTGCGAACAGCGCGGCCACAGGGTTTGGTGAATCCTTCTTCTGGCGATTCTAACGGACAGTTACTTCAGCACCTGCGCATATCTTCTCGTCGTGTCTTACGCAGGATACGTTATCACAGGATGCTCGACACACTGCACTTTCCTGTCCTGCGGCAAAACTCTGCCGCGCACAGCGCGCAGAAAAGAGTTCCTATCCTGACGTGCGGTGCGCTCCGCCTGAGGAACAGTCGCACCTCTGCCGAATTCGTGGACACGTATCCCAGCGACGGTAACGATTCCACCATCACGTTGAGGTCTTCCTCGTCGAGTCCGTGGTGCTCCAACGGGTGGTCCAGACGCAGCTCCAGGCTCCTGAGAGACGTCAGCGACGTCTTGGGGAACCCCCGTGACAGGAACATCCGGGACACCTCGGTGGAACCGAGCTTGAGGTACTCCAGCTCAGGACACTCGGACAGCAGGCACTGCAGGGTCACGGGCGTCGCCCACGTGATCCTGAGAGCGACCAGGTTTCGAAATGCGCTCGACTTGACCTCTTCGTCCAGGACGTGGCAGTGGTCCAGGGACAGCAGGCGCAGGGTCTTCTCCCCTGTCTTGGCGACCTTGTTGAGGTCGACGTCCTTGAAGTTCTTGAGGGTCAGCGCCGAGAGGTCGAACTTCTTGAGGGCCGGCACGACGCTCGAGAACGGGCAGAAGGCCGTCGTGACGGGCTCGTAGGAAACACACAACTTGGAGGGTGCGTTGAACTCGGTCAGTTCCTGGACAGGGTCCGGGGAATCGACCGCTAGGTACACGAGTCCAGCTTCGGGACACATTTCGGCGGCGCGCTTGACCTGATCGGCACTGGCGGGAACAAATGACTCAACGCCGCCATCGTGACCATAGGCGTAACCGCCAAGCACGACGACGAGCAGGTTCCCGATGGCTGAGCGTAGCTCGTTGTTATCTTGAGCGGCGTCCAAAGCAGGGAGGATGTCTGCCGCCAGTAAGCGTAGCTGCAGAGCCAAGGAAAGCAAATTTAAAAAGCAGCCAGAGACATTTTAAATCCGCTCGTATGCACTAGAAAATTTGGAGTTTGTTAAAAATGCTTACGAGTCAGCAATGTTTCGAACGTGTGGACACCTATGGAAGGTTCGGAAACCACTGCGCAAGGCCTGTTGAGCCATCAAAGGCGCAGGGCGTTTACGAGCCCTCGCACTCTTCGCCCGGGGAGTGGGATACCGACCACGTGACTATTACACTCCAATGCTTCGAGCTTCGCTGTGTGGCCGATTGCCACTTCCTCGACGATATCGATGTTTGAAGGATTGTCGTGCGGCTGCTCTGTCCGTGTGAAATACGGGATATGTGGCGTCAAACCGAGAAACTCTGCAAGGCGTCCATAAACGAAAGAGGCAGGAGACGTCGCATCGCACAAAAGAGATGGGGAAACTCGGTGAATGTTTTGTCCAGCTCTGTGGCGTCTGAACATTGGACGAAAAGTATACAGTAAGGCCATGTTCCTTCGGATCTTCAAGCGTGACAATTAAGTCAAAGTTTTAGGGCCGCGTCCTTTAACGACTGATTTTATTTACCTCTCATTTCGCTCAGTGTCATTGGTTCCGATGCCACCACGCTGCTATTATCAGTGTGATGGACCACGTGCGCGATGGGCGATTAGAAATGAATAATGAAAAGAAAACATGCGAAGTGGTTCAATCTACTGACACGTGCCTTTGAGGATTTGCAGTTGTGACCCTCAAATGACGAGTGTTAAAGCGTTTCGGTTGGCGCAAACCTACCATGATACCATCGTTGTACGTTCTATACACTGAGGCAAAGAATTCTAGAGAGACATGTAGCAGAGTCGGCAACCGTCGAAAATTTGATCTGCGGGTGAACCACGTCGGCTTTTATGCTTGACTCACCGAAGGTTCCAGTGTAATCGCTGGTGCCGCTTGACTTCCAGAAAGTACTACACAATTCACGTCGTGCATACAATAAGATTACAAATATTACGTGCATACAAACAATCACAGACCATGACAATCTAGACAAGCGCAAATGAAACCAAACCAAGCCAACCAAACAAGCGCGAGCGAGAGCTGATGCGAGCAGACGATAATACGAAACTAATAGTCCGATTGACACCAGATACGAGTACGCATCGAGCGGTCGGGCGAGTCCGCATGAAACTAGTTTCCCGGGCGCACGTTACTGAAGGGGCCGCTGTCATTGGTGTCCGCCGTTCGCGGTTCGCGTCTTCCATCTGCCGCTTCGCGTTCGTTCTTTCCTCTTTTGCTATTGTGCTCGTTCCCTTGCCGACGCTCGCCGCAGGAATGGGCCATCAAGAGTTGCACTCTAAAGAAAACATAGCGTAGTAAGGGCAAAGGAGAAGTGGAGACAAGACAAACACTGACTTAGAGCTAACATTTTATTGCGGATCCTGAGCATACAATACACCCTTCTGAATCTGCAAAAAGAAAAGAACAGAAGGGCAAGAAGGTAAACTGCGACGTGCCGTCTATGCCGAGCATTCAAACTCTTTCTTTGATAAAGCCACTGACAGCCAAATGACGCACTCATCTCCTGCCCGTGCTATTTCGGTGCTCTACACAGTTTCCCTGGTAAAGCTGCTGCGGTGGCGATACACGACGAGGGCATATGGCGGCGGGTTCAAATCCCGGCCCCGGCTGCTTCAACCCGATGTGAGTGGAATGCCCAAACGAATGCAGAGTCGACCAGTTCTTTAACGTTGCCGCGCGAGTGTCGACTGGCCTAAGGAGCCTACATGAAAGCTCTGTTCTTGCATGTAGGCTAGACTGGCCGGCCGGTCAGCGCCTTCTAACAGCCCGAAGCCACGTGATCAGAAAGAGTAGCGCATGCGCACAAAGTTCACTCGAAGCCCAAGTTTCATCTGCAAGGCTCTTCCCACTGTTGTGACAACACGTCACTGCCGCGAATAAGCTTCCCTGCTTATCAGTGACAGCAAGTGCGCGTTAATCCTGACGCGTGTTTTTATAATATATGCCGCTGTAGTCCACGTCCACCGTAAAAATATATATACGATACAATTGCATTGCAACTTTACACGCTTTGTTCAATATTTTCCTGTGCATGTGCACTAGAGCACCACAGGCAAAAAAATATCACCGATTATTAGGATGTTCTCTAATGCGGAATTAGAGCGCAGCTTGCTTGCTGCGCTCAAATTAGCTCACGTTAGCTTGCTGGTATACACCACAGAACTCCAAGTGTCGTTTACACAGCCTCGACCCATCACTGAAACTTACGTTACCAGCGAACCTTCCACGACGTGACGCCACACTACTGTGTCGGCTGTGGGTAGGAGTAGCATTCACCAAGTCCTACAGCTATCGTATTGGAATGGCGGATTCACCAATGTGCGCTAAGTGCAAGTGTGAAGAGACCATCAGTCACCTTCTGTGCCACTGTTCTCGCTTCGATAATCAACGTGAGACTCTCCAGTGTGCCTTAAATAGACTGGATGACAGGCCATTTACGGAAGCGAAGATCTTGGGAGTCTGGCCTCACAGTTCATTGGCCCAGAAAGCAGTTCGAGCACTTTTTCGCTACCTGAGGGCAATAGACTTGAGTGCCCGACTATAGACATCCTACACCTAAGTTCTCTCTCTCCCTTTTTCACTCCCCATTCCCCTCCCCAAGTGTAGGGTAGCAAATTGGACTCAGTCTGGTTAACCTCCCCGCCTTTCCGTCTTCCCTTCTGTCTTCCCTTCTCTCTCTCTCTGAGCGCAGCCTTACACGTGTTTTCATTTCGCGATATATTGGCAATCTCGCGTGGCACGTTGTAAACAGAGCGGAGCGTGGCGCGACTGTCCCTCTAACTTGGAAACCGCGATAGCAAGCGCATGGGTTGACGCGTGGGCGCAATTCACAACAGCCGCCGCCGACAGACCTCTCAGACGATGCGCGATACTCTGGCGCCATCTCGTAGCCATCGTCGCTGCACTACGCTTTTCTCCTCACGTTTTAGTCATACCCTCCTCCGCTTTCCACCTCATGGTTCGCTGCACCTTCCTCTCCACTTTCCTCCTCGCCTTAAAAGGCGCTTACCGGTTGGCCTCGACACTCGCGTGGTACTGTTAAAGAATCGGTCGACTGTACATTGTGCATTAGATGAACGTGAAAGAACCCCAGGTGGTAAAACTAATCAGGAGTCGCCGACTAAGGCGTGACCCATAATCACACCATAGTTTTGGGATGTCACACCCCTGAATTTATGTAAATGTTCTAAATTGTTTCTTTGTATTTCGAGTTGCAGAAACCTATTCTTTTTCTACTCTTCAAAATTTGGTGTGTAAAAATTATTAGCCCAAATAAAGAATCTGCTCCCTAAAAATTCTACTTTCAACTTCTTTTCTTTTCAATACAGCCTCATCGAATTGGTCCAATGGATACCCAGGAAAACAATTTTTCTCTTCCCACGTACATGTCTTTGGATACGAATACATGAAACATAGCCTCCTTTAATAGCTGAGCAGGAATAATCAGTGGATACAAGGTGCTCA
The DNA here is from genome assembly GCF_038994185.2 of Dermacentor albipictus. Taxonomy (NCBI): domain Eukaryota; kingdom Metazoa; phylum Arthropoda; class Arachnida; order Ixodida; family Ixodidae; genus Dermacentor; species Dermacentor albipictus. The sequence continues at coordinate 40,359,156 of NC_091830.1, forward strand.
CTTTCTTTGCTGAAACAAAAACAAAAACAGGCAATAAAGCAAGACAAAGCATTGGGTAAATAAATTTTCACGTATGACCAAGATGCACGAATTCCGAGAAAAAGGTGCAGTGTGAAGCAGCAGGCCCTAGCAAGCTACCGCTCAGGCCTACTTTTCAACCTTTTTGTATATATATATATATATATATATATATATATATATATACACCTTTTTCGCACTGTCTTTTTCTCCGAGGCGAGTGAAAGTGGACGAAAACACAACATACCACAGGTGGGAGCCGAACCCATACGTTTTGCCGCTAAACGTCCACCGAGAGCATAGGTCGGCATGCTCACTGACGAGCACGCTGACTTTACATCGAGCATCCACACGCTACACCCTAAACCACCCTTACGAGGCGTGGGATACAGTATTATTTGTTACGAACAGTGTCTATGGAAGTGAGTCTGAACTGGGGAGGGTGGCGGGTAACGTGGGTTTGAATTGGAGTGGGTTATGGTGAGTTTCACTGGACGTGAGTATAACCGTGAGCGACTGTCGGCGAGTGTGAGCGGACGTGAGCACGCATGCAATTCAATGCCGGTGAGTGGGAGCATAGGCGTTACTGCAAGCTTGACAGTGGCGTGCCGGTAAGTGCAAACGGAAGGGTCTATGGACGCGAGTGAGTGACGGTGAGGACGAGTGGGTGAGAGTAGGGACGTGAGTTAGTACCGACGAGTGTTAGTGTGAGTGAGTACACGGTTGCTAAAATATTGGTGAGCGAGTATACATGATTACCAGGTAATTTCGCCGATTTATGTCTGAGAGCGTAACGTATATGTACACCCGCTCGCAAAAGTTTACGGACCACAGGATGTTGGAAAATGTTCAATTCTCGAGCAGCCTGTAGCAGTAGCCATTAATACTGTATATGGAGATGTTCGTAGCATATTCTAGTGGAGGCCCGAAATGCTAATATTAGGCTGTGTTGTGAGGCTGCGGAGATATCCAAATTTTTCTCAGGTTTCGTGGTCCGTAATATTTTGTGGCCGGTTGCACATGCAAATATGTTTTCTTCAATACACTCGAATTTTGCCTCCACAGGAGGCGGTAGCAGTCTTAGTGTGATGTCAAAGCGCTCATCGCGTTCCCGAGGCCGCGCTGTGCAGCCGAGACGAGGTGGTTCTCACGTTCGGGCAAGCCAGCAGGAGGTCGGTCACCGCGTCGCCGTAGACGGCCAGCCCGGTGTCCTCGTGGTCGGCGAAGTTTCCCTCCAGGTGCGCGAGGTGGTGCGGCTCGTTCCTGGCGGCGTAGACGAGTCCCTCGTCGCTGTCGCTCAGGTCGTGCTTGAGGGTGATGCGCCCGGTGCGCGGGAACAGTTCCAGCAGCTCGGACAGCGTGTTCCGGTTGTGGTACACGTAGATGGCCGGAGTGCCGTCCAAGACGTGTGCGGCGGCCTCGGCAAACTCCGGCCGAGAGCTGGGCAACAACGGCAGCTTATTAGTGGCCACGCAGATAGGCAAGTGTATACCGAGCGTTTCGGTAACGGTTGTCTTCAGCTAATGAAAAAAAAAATTTACTCGCCATGCTGGCCCTGCCGAAGTGGATGCCCAGTGAAGTTGTTGAAAACCACCACTATAACTTCTGAGAGACGTATGCAATGCTTTAGAATATTCATCGCTTTAGAATAATGGTAGTAATGGTAATTTAGACTTGTGGTAGTAATGGGAGTAACGGTAATTTTGACAGCACGCCGCAACCTAGAGCGGTGCTGCAACAATGAAATCAGTTGCTAGGCTGGTTATCTTACATACGGAGGACTAGTGACGTCACTCCCCACACCACAAGCTGCCGTCGGCGCGGCGGCTTGCGAAACAGTAATCTTATCCTGGAAACGTATGCGGGGAGCACTACGTGCTTCGCATTGTTATCAGGATCGTCTTATCATCAATTATATGGTTCGGGTGGTTGTTTTGTGATTGTTCTTTACTGAAACGTATGCTGCTCTGTACGCCTGTATGCGTGATTCAAAAGATATATGCACTGTTCGCTTCACTTTGCTGACTTCTTGAAGCCTCTGCCTTACGGGAGTACGAGCCACTGTTTGTGGCCCTGCACTGCCACGGGGATGGGCCTACATTTTTGCTGACGGACGCGAACACAAAAAATGCAAATCCACTAGATGCTAACAGCTTCGCTGTAATGTCAACGACTGGATGCCACAACATGGTCGTTTTAGAGAAGTGCGGTCGTTTGAGCTAGTTGATCACCGTACAAGCTATGCTGCGCTACAGTGGTAAGACAAAGAAGGACAGCACAAGAAAGACATTTAACAGTTATGTTTGCTAATGAAGGTAATCATCAACCGTATCCTAATTCATACCCAACACAGGGGGAAGCGCTTTCCAGCGATCTCAAATTACCCCAGCATCGCGTTCTAATTGCTCCCCTATTGCGGCACTACTACTACTACTACTGATACTACTACTACTACTGCTGATAATCGTTAGCCTGTTTTAGGTCTACGCACTTCATGGCGAAGGGCTGTGCTAATGATCTCCGCTGACTCTTGCATTGCGTCATAGGCGTCCGCCCTTGCGTCCTACTATTACACCCTCAATCTCGTTCCACATAGGTTCCACTAGGTAGGACATATCTACAAAAATGTTCCACTTAGTGTAATTTATGCGGTGCTTACGAGCGCACTACTACTGCTACTACTACTACTATTACCACTTCTACTACTACTACTACCACTACTACTACTACTACTACTACTACTACTACTACTACTACTACTACTACTACTACTACTACTTTACTATGGTGTAAAGGTTATAGACAATGGATAAGGCGCCCCAGTAAAGGCTGGCGAACGTTTCGACAGGAGGACATATATCTTCTCTTTTCCTATCGAAACGTTGGCCAGCCTTTCCTGAGGCACCTTTTCCCTTGTTTGTATCATTTATACCACGGCCTGCTACTCCATCCGGCATCCTCCTCCTTCTTGATTTTTTAATGCCACTGTTCTACTATAGCACGGCTTCACAATACCTGAAGGCGTCGCATCCGGAGAACGTGGCGAAGGCGAAGCGGTGCGCGGCCAGCTCGTGTCGCCTGGCGATGAACGCGTCCTGCCCCATTCGCAGCCGGGACGGGTGAGGCGCCTCGACGCCCTCGGGCAGCGGGTGCGAGTCGAGCCAGGGCTCGACCAGGCCCAGCTGGATGTGGTCCGTCTCGCGCGTCAGTTCGTCGTCCCACTCGACGAGCTCGTCGCTCCACGACGACGTCGGCATGTCCCTCGCTGTCCGCGTTCACTTCTTCTCAGGGGTCACTGCGCGTCATCAAAGGGCGTGAGCGAACGGCTCATGGCGCGCACTCAATTATTTCGTTGCGCGTGCTCTAGCGGGAGTGAATGAGACGGGCGGTCGCACCTGCAGATCCACGTCAAAGGCGATGGGTCCGCGTTTGACAAGGGCGTGAGAAGGCCTGAGGATACGCGACTGCTACTCATTAACTCATTGCAGCGACTGCTGCTCATTAACTCATTACAGCGACTGCTACTCATTAACTCATTACAGCGACAGCTGTGCGTTACGTGATCATGATGATCAACATCTTCTTTTAATTCAGGGATCGTAACTGCGTCCCGAAACTGTGCAGCGAGTTACGAGGGACGACGTGTGGAGGGCTACGAAGTACTTTTGACAAGCTGCGGTTGTTTCACGTGCGCGTGAATGTAAATACACGAGCGTTCTTGCGTTTCGCGGATGTCGAAATGCGGCCGCCGCTGCTGCGTGTGGAACCCGGGTCCTGCTGCTCGGTGTCGGAACTCCCTAGTCATTGAGCCACCGTGGCCGGCGGAGGTGATCGTTAGAGCACAGCCGGTAAAGCATGATGACTGTAATCATAATCTCATTTATGCCGGTACTGGAAGCAAATTTCTTCTAGCGAACAGCAAAGGGGGTCACTTATAGTTGAATTGCCGTTACCCTCAGCGATGCATTGCTTTTTCTAAACTAAAACTGGCCAGAGGACGCAAAGGTTGCTTAGAACCAGTAGGTGCCTAATTTCGCTCTATAACAAAGTTGGCGAGTCGAACGTAAGGAAAATTACAGAAGAATAAAAATGGGTTGTAGCCTTTTTGGAGCGCATATGAAAGACCTTAGCATATCATGACCGAAAGCTTGCCGTTATCCTTGACAAGTGTACAACCACGGCATTCTACAGGTACTTACATACGGGCCAGGAAGTTGGAGTCCAAGAAAAAAGCATGAAAACATGCTAAGGACTTCACTACGAGCGACGGAACAAAATATTCTGGCAGGGCCCCTATCTCACGGCCGTTAAAGCGATCGATATTGAAGCAATGCAAAGACACATCGCACTGCCAACGCTGAAACGTGTGTGCAACCGCGAATCTCTCTCTCGCTTCCCAATGCGTACTGTGCGGCATCTGGCGGTGCCGCCTCGAAGTCCGCGCGCGGCGTGGGGTCGACTCCGCCGAGCGCTAGAGATATCCTAAATGTTCAAAATTTTCTAATCGCACTGAAATTAATATCGCATTAAACTTTCCTGCCTGGACCAAAAAGGTCTGCAGTATCATGTAAATAAAATAATACCACCGATCTGTACTATGTTTTAGTAAAGTTGCGATCGGTGGACTATAACAAGAGATTAGAGGAATTGAGGCCAAATGGACGCGGCCGATGTTCTAGTTGACAATACGAGAAAACCATGAAGGTAACTATGCAATGCATGGAGCAGATTAGTATTGTTCTGTTGGAGTTGCGGAATGAGTGCCAAGAGAATGGAAGCGCAATCGAGGGCGGCAGCAAAGTAGGTGTTGTGATGAAGTTAGAAAATTCGCAGGCACAACCTGGAATCAGCCAGCGCAAGGTAGGGATAATTGGATAAGTGGACATACATATAAAATTCCTGATAATTAGGATGATGATAAACTCAGATCAAATATTGGCCTTTGAAGAGTTCAATAACTTACTGCGTACGGGAGCGCGACAGACAACGGGAAAACTGGAGATACACACGTATGCATACAAGGCTGTATTACTACACGCCAGCTATCCTTGCAGTCTGTTCTTAGAAGAGCCGTACAGATATCTACTGCATAAACACAAACGAGTATACTCACGCGTTACCACTACAGTCTTCAGCGTGACAAGCTCGAGACCAACTTGGAAAGTAGTGAACCTCCTCTTACTGCTTATCGGGTTTTACGACGCGTTGTTCTACGCATGCTCGCAGGACATGGACGTGCCAACAACTTGGCGCTGAATTTTGAGTAGCCGTCTAACAACAGCACTTAGTTTAACGCCTCGTTGGGTCAGCGCGTTCGCAAACACAAGGTGTTTCTCACGTGACCGACCATTAAAGACCCGCGCCGCTGTGTCCATTAACGCCGCCCGCAAAGTGGTTAGCACATGCGCGCAATAATAATAATAAAAAAACACTCTTGCAAGCTTCTACAATGTGTCGGACGTTGTGCTTTCTGCGTAAACAGAAACGCAGCGCGAACGCGTGAGGCAATAAATGAGGCAATAAGAGCAATGAATGCCCTTAATGGTATGTTTTGTATTCGCTCATAGCATCGGTGAACTCGTGCTACATACTGGGTGTCCCAACTTACATGCACCAAGATTATGCAAACGCCACGTATTTGGATAGAACCAAGGCAGTGTTGTTTGCCGTCGCCTGGCGATGCTCAGATTATTATTATTTCTGCATCCCGCCTAATTAAATAATTAGTCTTCATTGATTAATAAACTTCTCAATTATTGCAGTTAGATGAAAAGTATCAATGAGAAAATTGTAGGGCTAGATGAAAAACTCCGGATACACATTTCTGTTGGTCAATACGTGCGACATAAAAGTGTTTTTCCGAGCATGAAAGAAGCACGCGAACATACACAAGATCGCCGCGCGACTTGAACTCGAGGACACCTGGTGCGATTGGAGACTAGGCGTTACAATAGCAAGAGCTCTGTGGCGCAACCCACCACCCCGTTCCAAAGGGGACGCTCATAACATCCATCCATCCAGCCGACTAGGCAAGGCCTAGGTCAATCACGTGAGGCGAACGTGAACGAAAGCTGATCGCGCGTTTCGAACAATTCTATCCGTTCGGGCCCCCTGGTAACTGCCACTAGGCGTGCGCCTATAATTGGCCAATTACTGTTACATAAAGGATATAGAATCCTGGACTATCTATTTACATGTGCGTCGCAATTCTCGGTGCATGAAGCTCTTATCGCCATTTTTCCTTTTTTCCTTGTTTTCTTTTTATTAATTTACAAAAGAAAACAAGCCACGGAGACCAAAGCCAGAGACGTTATTCATGCCTGACTAAGGCATACAGCCCCAATATAACCAACAAAAGCAAGCATAGTCAGTTTAGGTTGCACTGGTAATTACATAGCCTTCGTCCTGCAGATATCATTGCGTCGACGCTGGACAGACTTACATGTATGTATGAGATTTAGTTTTATAACATTTCTTCAAACACTTCACAAAAGCTTCACTTCAAATTTATTCCAAGACGCGCATTGGATCTGCGTATCTTTAAATATTGTTAGTGTAAACGTGCAGATTGCTGTATTGAACGTGTTGCGACAGATGGCCGCGTCACCGGTGGCAATGGATAGCCTGACGACAATGATGACTTCTGCAGACAAACCCGAACCAGTCATGAGGAGCCAGCAGGTATTGCTTCGAAAGGCGAGAATGGGGAGGGCTTATTGTTCGTTCGCTAAACTACTTAGTAGACATCGACGACAGGTAGCGCACCTTACACATGGGAAATACGCGTGCGTTGAATCAAAACAAGTGTTTTCGTATATGCGTTTAATTGCGCAGTTAGTAATGGCACGTCCACATCACGGGAAACACAGATCGCCTGTTTATTGGCAAGCGTCGGCGCGTTGGTCTTTGAGCTAGCTCCCGCGTTAAGGGGCTCATTAAAGAGGAATACATTAAGTTAGGCTGTGTTAGTTAACCGCGCTTACGCAATGGAAGAACCGCCGCTCTTTTGGTACGCCACAAAAGCCGCGGAAAATAAGAGACGGCAGCCGATGCTGTACCCAACTTCCTGCACCTCGCAAGCCATGTCGTCACGAATTTCGGCGGCCTCTACTCGGGTGTTATTAACGATCTATTTGCCAAAAAATGACTGCAGTGACTTCTAAAGGAAATAAAGACTTAAAGTATAGCAAGTCTCCAGAACTTCTAGGTTAAAACGGCCTAAGTACGAGACTACCTTGAAAATTATGACGTCACACTAACTACCGGCGCAGAGTTTTCTGCGGGAAATAAAAAAAAGAAAAATAAAGTGTGGCTTTAATTTTCGTTACTAATAATCTGCCATTTTCCTTCAAAGGTATGAAAATAGAGTTTAGAAAGAAAAGTAAGCGTGACTAATCTAAACTTACTTAGTAGTTGATCTTTAAAAACGATTCGCCTCCTTTGTCGAACATTGACTGCCCTGACTCAGGTGTTGAGCGGCAGCAATGACGCGTCAAAGGGTGCAACCTTGAAACACTTCCTGTGTTTATGGCGAAACTGCGCAGCACTTTGTGCAAGTGAAATGATAATAGTAATTGATGAACGTTTGCGTCCGAAGGCCGAGGCACCGTAAGGAGGAGACTCCCGGGATAGTCGTGACTTCCTGGTCACTCCTATAGGGGTTCACTCATACCGACGTACACGAGCGTTCTTGCATTCCGCCCCTGTAGCATTGCTGGCCGGTGTGGCTGGGAGTCGAGCCCTCTACCTACAGCACAACGGCGTAGCCGATGAGCCATCGTAGCGGGTCTGTGGTGAAGCTGGCCTTTGTGTCACGCTCGTAACGTCATTTACTGGAATGATTGATTTGCGCTGCTAACAGGTCAAAGTGAGAAACGACGCTAGAAGGCTACGAAACGCATGTTTTCCGTCTCATGGTCAGTTCGTCTGTACACGTCTTCACCTGTTCTGACGAAGCCAATACACGACTAGCTTAATTTAACAGAAATAGATGCAATGAGGTTCTCGTGCGGTGGATAATGCCATGATATCACATTAGCTGAACTGCTGGAACAGGGGCACACTAGCTGCCAGTCAAACTGCCGAATGATGTTAGCCAATTAACAAAATTTTATCAATTAACTTTTGCATATTCCCTTTGGAGAACATGTAAATTTAGCGCCACTGAAGCGGAGAAGTGTTCCAGTAGTTTCAAGTGAGAAAATGTCCCGTGCTTAGAGCCTGTTACAAGATGTACGCTATGAAAATATGTGGTGAAAGCCCGTGGGGTACTCGTAAGCACTTGTCGACACTATTGAAAAAAAAGAAGCGCATTAAAAGGAAAGCTATTAAAATGGTTGCTGTCAACACTATCATCATAATGCACATCGTCATAATCATTATGGATATTTTTTATGCAATGCCCTCAATATTTCGCAGCAGAACCCCCTTGCCTTTGTATATTCCATCGGTTGTGTCACCATTCGCCCCACTACAGCTTCATTTTTTCCCAGTTATCATCATTAGTCTTTGCACTGCGTGGTGACTGTTTCAAAGTGAAACGTATTCCATACAATGCACATTTTATGCATAGCTATTTATTCCTCGTACCATTATCAATTGGAACAGCTTGCCATGCCATAGCCACACAAATCGATCTTGCACATTTCGACAAGCATCTGCTAATGCTTAGACATCTCTATTTTGTACAAGCTTTATGTATACATATATTTTTGCTCCGCATCCTTCAGGTTTCAAACACGTACATGCATTTGATCAAACACTACTTTTACTTGTTACATCAGTTTAGTGTATTGTAATGTACGCTCTAACAGCTGTTGAGCATTGGTAGTTTTGTATCCTAGCTTCTATTTAAATTTCCAGTGATGGTTACTGACTATAATTTTTTGCCTACCTGCAGTGTGTGTTATTTCGTGCAATATATGACTTAGTATGTTTCTATTCGTTCGGTTTGTCCTGTTTTCGCCGGGGGGTTCTTTTTTTGTTATTGCAACCCTCTCCACCCACTGCAATGCCGCCATTAGAAGGCCTCCATGGATACCACTGAGAAAACACTCCAAATATCTCACTTACCACCACCTGAAGTAGCAACACACGCTTATACCGATATTCGGCTTCGTGGAATCCCGTCGCCTTCCTTGTGTGCTTTCGCGGTTATAATTGGTCAGCTGAAGAAGCTTCGAGTAACAGCGTTTAGCCTTGTGCCCGGCAACATCTTCGAGAACTCGCACAAGGCGACACGCGGTATCAAAGGGTATAGACACGCGTTAATGACAGGCTTCCACACCTCATTTGTATTCCGATCTCTCGCCCCCGAGCTGCAAGTGTTGTACGGGGCTTCAACCATATTCGGCGGCAGCCATCGGCATAAAGAAATAGCTCCCGCGCTGGCACCGCACTTCACCGGCAGGGTCAAGCGAAACAAGCTACCCCCCCCCCCCCACCCTCCTCTTTTTTTTCCCTTTTTTTCTGTCGCCTCTGATCTTTGCCGAGCGGAAACCGGCTTCGCGAGCAGTTGGGCTCAGGCGACTCTTCCTTCGAGCCGGCCGCTGTTCAAGGCTTTCTTATTTGTCCTCTCTGCTTCCTTTTAGAGAGTCGCAAATGCATAGTTGCGCGATCATTTGGAGTTTCTCGTACGCGTCGTTAAGAAGCAAGCAGCCCTCGCATCTCACCATGAGGAGAAGCGGTCGCAATGGGAAGAGCTTTGAGGGAAGGGCTAATTGCCTAAATTGAAGAGTTAGTGGCCCAGCTCCGCACGTAGCGTCGAATGCGCTGACACCATAGCAGCGAGATGCGATGATGCGAAGGGAGTAAGCGTGTGTAAGAAATATAGCACAAGCCGCTACGGTGTGTAAGGAAGTTGGGGGAGGGTGGAAGACACAAACAAAGGAGAGAGGATGGTGATGAGCACGGAGGGCGTAGGAAGAATTTGTGTATAAGTTGGGATTGGTCGGTGTGGGCCGAATTGTTTTGCGTACAGGTTGTGAACGGGGAGAAAGACGCGAGTAGCCATCATGTGTAGACCATCGTGTGCAACTGCGGGATCTCCGGAGCTATAAAGGTGGTATTATACAAAGTGGTTTTCGTGTAGTACGAACCGAACTTCCTGAATAAAGAAAGAATGTGCGGGATCGTTAGATGTACGACGTAATTGTTTGTGTACCGCATGTGAAGGAAAGGAAGACGAGAGCCACCTTTGTGTCTTGCGCTAAGTTCTGCAACGGTTATACGGCTGTAGTTATACAATGTAGTCAAATACAGGCACACTTAAAGAAAGGTAATAAAATTTGGTGCGTCCTAATAAATAGCTTAGTAGCTAATGATACATTGTCCGTATTCACCGTAAGCTAATTGAAACAACTTTCTTTCTCGTGCGTTTGCATAGTCAAGTAATTATTGAAGACCAATCACGTAATTAGAAATACTTATTGCTTTGTTCTCTATCTCTGTGTGTGGCTTCTTAGAGCTGCTGGGACTCGCGATGCAAATGCACCCCAGTCAAGTTTCCCGTCCTTCCATAGTACATCTTATCATGTTTCCGTTTGGTATCGCAATGCTTATGGTTTCAAGTACGGTCATAGTCCTCGTGCTGGCATTCGCTTCCGGGCAGATTTTGTTTTCATTACTATATTTACCACGACAGTGTAATGCCGGCATTTTACTGTTTGCTATGCCTCCATTCTTCGTTCCAATAATTTTCTTTTCTGCGGGATTATTCCCCTAGCCTTCACTTACATATGTGTATGCCGGCTTATAGTCGGGTGAGAACTACGGCTAATTGGTAGCGGGATAAAAATAAATAAATCAACCCCCCCCCCCCCCCCCCCCCTGTAGCTGGAATCAATAGTGATACGCCCTCTTGCCCGCTAGCGCACGAAAGTTGCAAGATAGGAGGGTGACGAGCGGTCGTTGTCACTTAGGGCCGGACGTGAAAATGAACGGATGATTTCTTTGGGCAGCGGGAACAAAAGTTACACCGCAGCAACTATTAATTGGCTGCATCATGTGCAAGTTCTTCCCTGAAAGCGGCAAACGAGGAGGGAAAAGATGAAGAAAGGAAATGAAAAAGTAAAAAAAAAATTGAAAGAATTCAGGCCAGAAATCAGAAACGAAAGAAGGAACGAAGGAAGGAAAAAGAAGGAGGGAGCAAAGGGGAAAAATTATGAGGGCCGAAGAATGAAGGAAAGCAGTAAAGAAAGCAGAAAAGAAATAAGTTAGCAAAGAACACAAATAAAAGAAACGTAATAGGAAAGCCAGAAAAAATGAACAGACAAGGAACTAAGGAGAGAAGAAAGAAAGGAGAGAAGATGAATAAATAAAAAATAAACAACAGCAAGGGAAGAAAGAAAGAAAGGAAGGAAGAAATAAGTCGAGGGTAAGTTCAAGCAGTTCAAGCTTCGTTGTTCGCCGTTGAGTCAGTTGTAGAAAGAACGCGTTACAAACAAGTGTCGAAAGGATCCATGAGAGTTTCCTCTCTGTTTATTGCTGTTTGCATTGCAACTATTCGCTTCTGTCAGCACTCGAGAAACTTCGCTCAAGTATGGCAGTTGCGCCCTTTGAGCGCAAAAAGCGCACGACAGAGCAATCGCTCACGACGTTCCACGAGAGCCCCAGTTCAGCCACCCTTGTGCGAGCAGTAATTAGCGAGAGGGCGGCTGAAGTCATCGGAGGAACGCTTCTACTTTGCTTTAGCGCAGGCAGGACAACACGTACACACAAATGCACATTCAACCAAAAACACAGCGCTATGTGTTTGTCTAGTGTGCCTTTATGTGTTCCCGTCGTTCTGCCTGCGCCATAAGAATGCAGAAGATGCCGTACCAGCAAGCCCATGTAGCTACCTTCCCCGGGGCTGAACAGTTGCGTAAGTTGGAATGCACCACCCTCGGGAGCCTTTATCTCTTTACCGGCGATAGCGTCATTGAGCTAAGAAAGATTATTTAGCGGAATTCCTTTTTTTTTACGCGCCAACTTCCATGCTTGACAATAATGCATACGGCTGTTGCTCCACGCTCCCTTTCCCCTCACCCTCGCTTGCAAACTCCCAGCCCCGCCTACCGCCCTACCCTTACAAAATGACCAGAAAATAAAAAAGGAAGAAAGAGAAAAAAAATCAACTAACCAACATTATTCTACTCCATGTGGTCGTTTCTGGAACATTGAACTTACTACGACGGAGATTCCTATCGTTATGGCATATTGAGCCCTGAAATATGACAGCTTCTGTCTTTTCTGCAATCCTACTTAACGACTCTTTCAAAATGGTCCAGCAAATGGCAGATGAAAAGTATTACCGAGAAAACGAAACGGATCAATTTTTTTATATTTTTGCCTAACGAGTACCTAACTAACAATTCTGCAGTTGAAACAGTTTGGTCGATTAAATACTTAGGAGTGCTGCTTAATTAGAATCTAGAGTGTAATGATCATCTAAAATTAAAGACTACCAAAGCTTTTAGAAAGCTTGGCGTTCCAAAACGTCGCCTACTCCTTGATAATTCCGACAGTAAAGTCGAGGCATTTAATTCGCTAAATAAACCATCATTAGAGTACCCTTCTAAAATATGGCATCCACATCAAGCTTACTTTACCAACATGCTGGAATCAATTCAAAGTAAAGCCTCTAGATTCATCTTGTCCTGATATTCTCATTATCACAGTGTGTCATCTATAAAAAGAACGCTTCGGATTTTACCTTTCGTAATACGCAGAATATATTCACGATTATCCTTTTTTCAGAGTGTTTATTACCATGACAGTGCCTTTTCACGCAAATTCATTCATTCAGCAGCCCACATCTCCACCCGTAATCACCACGAACTCAAGGTACACCCACCTTTCGCACGGACTAAGAAATATTCACACTCATCTTTAGTCTTATCACTAAATGAATAGAACGATCTTCGCAATTGATTGCCAACATTAATGAATTATCTTCTTTCCAATAGGCTTTACCAACCTATCTTAATGAGCAAACCTGCCATACCAGCTTATCTTTTCTAAACTACCATGCTATCCTGCTTGAGCACCTCACTAACTTTGATGACTGTCATGCATATGTTGCATTATTTTAATAGTGTTGTAGTTCGACCTTGGGTTATTGCGTTATATAATCATTACGTGATGCTACTTCTAGATGCACAGTGTCTCTTTAATGCTGAAAAGAGCTCTGTTCTTCATTTGTGTTTTGATCTTTATGCTTATAACCTCCTTTTGAACTTTCTTGTTCAATAGGCGTTGTTCAAAAGGACACGGCGCTGAGGAAGGCCTCACTAGGACGGCGATAGGTGTACGACAACGGTGAGGACAGACAACGGTGACGTCACTGCGACGACGGTGACGTCACTGCGATGACGGCATTACGTCAGCGAATCGAAGGTGGCCTAATAGATCGCACGTTTGCGCTCGATGTCGAATCTTTGGGGGGGGGGGGGGTTAGATGTCTTTTTCAGACACCTACCCAGGAAAGTTGATTATGATGAGAATGGTGACGGTGCCTCCTACAGAGTCCGCAAAATATCGGTTTGAACACCCTCGACAGATATCACCGTAAAGGTCACGCATTGCGCCCCGTGAGCAAGCCTGTCAGCAGAAGCTGGGGTTCCGCTTGACGTAACCGGCAATACCGTGGGAGCTACCACTGTGAGATATTAACGCGATAGCGTTAAGGAGCTCGTGTCGCAGAAAAGCCGGTGTCGTCGGCGTCGGTGTCAGCGTTTGCGGCGTTGACCGTGAGCGATAAATCACGGCAGGCGCTTCATAAATAAAAAGCAACTTCCAACATTGGCCCGGTGGGATTCGAACCAGGGTCTCCGGAGTGTGAGACGGAGACGCTACCACTCAGCCACGAGTTCGATGCTTCCAAGCGGTGCAAACGCGCCTCTAGTGAATGCGGTGTTGCCTTCGAAACGAGCCGTGTAAAGTTATACTGCGGTGTATATCGGTAATTATGAACATGTAACGTACAGAAGTCACAATTACACGAGTTGCGAAGTGCGTTTCCGCTGCATTTCTTCTGCGCTTTCCGCACACGCAGAGCCATCTTGCGGCAAACACAGAAGACCCCCTCCTCTCAATGTACGGCGCTGCCCCGACAGGAGGCGCGCCGCGCGCGCATTGGGACCGCTGCCAGGCGCGTCGCGGGACTCCCTCTCCCCTGACGACGCTTCGCCGTGCTCCCGGTTTAGATAACTATCTATCTCTCTGCCCGTGCCGATCACGACGTTTGGCTGGCGTAGATCGTTTCCCCTCCGAGACACCGAGTTCTTTGGTTCGTTCCGTTCGCTCAGGCGCACGTTTCGTTGCCGCGCCGAACGCTGCGTTGCTCGACGCTCACCGCGTGATAGGTGGGCGCTAAGTCCGATGCGGGGCGCATCGTAAGTGATCGCTGTGCCGTAGCGCATTGTCTTATACCCCTTGGCGGGTTTACGGGAACGCTGTCGCGTCCCACTCTTGAAGGCGAAGCTTAAGCGTCCTCCAATTTTTGTCATGCAGCACGAAATTGTTGCAAGAATTATCAGCACATAATGAAGCGAAAAAAAAGTTCATTTAGGGACAATTTTTTGGAGCCCCGTATCGCACTGTGTTCCCTCAACAGCAACCTCACATGCGACCTGAGCAAAAAAGAAAGAGAGAGAGAGCGAAAAATAAGAGAGGCGAATATGCATTCTGAAGCATTCGGTGTCGTTGAGTAATCCCGCCGCACAGTATCAGTGCCTGTGGAACTTTTCAGCCAGGTATCAAGTCACCGGTTCTGTTTCCGGCGGTGGCGATGGCATTCCTCTTGTAGCGGAACATAAAGCTCTCGTGCGCTTAGATATACTTGCACGCTAAAAAGCCGAAACTCATGTTGAGCCCTGCACTACGGCGCTTCTCCTAAGCAATGTGTTGTTTTGGAATCAGTCAGTAAGTCCGTCCGTCAATCAATCAATCAATCAATCAATCAATCAATCAATCAATCAATCAATCAATCTTGTCTTCTCATTACACAGGCTCACTGAAGTGAATGCTAACTACAAGGCCATTCGTCACAAAAGTAACAAAGCCCCCAGACAACTCTATCCGTGGAGTGCAGTTTTAAAGGAAACCCAGACGCGCATCACGCCGAAGGTTCCCGACGACGGCTACTGCGGAGAAACCTTGATCGGGCTTTGACGTAACAGTGCTTTCATTGTCATGCATGCCAGACGAGGTCGTATCGCCGTCGCGAGGCAATGGACGTCGTTTTTCCTCGTGCGAAGAGAAAAATACGAGCCGCTTAGGTTTGCCTCTGCATATCGTCAGGCGCAGTTAAAGATCAGATGGATCCGAAGATACTTTAACCAGACCACGTTTCGTCGGCTGTGAAAGTTATCAGCCGCGCGCTGCGTCGAAGTTGTTTCGTGCAAGGCTGCGTTCACCGACCTTCGTTCTGCAGCTTAGCACAAGGTCGCGGGTGCGATTCGCAGTCGCGTTCCTGCGACAAGGAAATATAAAATTTCGATTGGAGGTTCTACGTGGATCCTGAAGAACGTCGGTTTATCAAAGTAACGGACCGTGTTATAAAATTCAGGGCTGTTTTTTAACAGGCTGCGTGAATTGCTGATATGAGTAAAGCTTAGCATGGTTAGGGACGTTTAATCTAACAGACCGCCGAAAGGGGGAAAGCATTTGCCGACATTTCATACGGCGTATCTTTGAGGAACAGGCTCATCACATCGGATGCTTTGCCAGTGGTTTCGTCCCTATGATCTCACGGAAAATGTTTGCTCCTGTGCTTCTTACCGTATGGTGGCTTCTATTCGCATAGGTAGCGGAAAGCGGCTTGGACAAAATGTTTGGTGTTTCACGGGAACACAGAAGGAGTCAATTGGGACAGGAAGGCAACAGACCTCTTGGCCTAATTTTATGCCCGTAAAATTTTCTAATTTCATCACACCAACTGATGCCCTCATCGACTTTGCGTCCTTTGCCTTGGTATCCCTTCTGTAACTCTGATGGACCATCTATAAATCATGTCTAATATATAAATATTTGTATTGATGATCTGTATATCAAGATATCAATTGACCATCAATAAAAGCAACACAACGACAGAACAAAAAGAAAAGAGGTAGGCTCAACTGGGCGCACGAAAAGGACAATATAGCGTTGCATACAAGAAGTTAGTACAAATATAGACTTATGAACAAAACGTCTTTCTTACATTATGTTAATACATCCCGCCGCCCCCTTCCCCCCACCAAAAAATAAATAAATACACTTGTCCTATTTTTTTCTGTGCTATCAAAGCGCCCTTTTACAACGCAGCTGGGATGACTGCGTAAAGTGTTTTCGTGGGCCTGATGGTATGCTACGTTACTCAAAACAGCATAATAAATACGGAGTCATAGACAACGATAGCGACAAGAACAAACGCTACACTAACAACCTGTAAGTCCGTGGTTTGTCCTGTCACCCGCTCTATGCTTCTCATCGTATTTCTTGGCTTACAATAGCTCTGTTTTTGTAGATTAGTTACGGCTGCTTGCTCGAGAAAAGTGAGATGATCGCCACTTAGGAGACCAGCAGCTATAGAACCAAGGTCGAAGATGGAAAATTGCGACAAGGAGTAAGGTGCCAAGCTCTCCCGTAGACCTCCGGCCACGGAGTCTAAAAACTGCGCAGTTCCTGTATTGCGTCGAGATGCTCACATTAGAACCGAAGGGGGCGGACGAGATGTTGTCGAAGCTGAAGTGCCTCCCGCGTGGAAAAACAAGCCCGGCTGCCGCACCATCTTGAAGTACACAAGAACGTGTCACCTTATGCTGCTGCTTCGCTGTTTGTGGTGTAGGATGATTAGTGAGATTCCCGCCAATCGTTAAAAGAAAAAAAAAGACAATAGAAAGGTAAACTGCATCTTACTTCCAAAACTAAAGAAAAAAAACTTTGTTTCCCTTTTGCTCAAAGGGTGGCAGTTTTTCGCCAGGCCGACGAGGATTCGTAGCAGTCTATTGGATTAAAGAGTCGCGATCGTAAAATAAACTCCAACTCTGCCGGAAAACTCTAGCGTGAGAACAACCCGGCTGATGTAATGCAACGATTCCTATGGCTCGGTTCAATTAATTTCGCACGATCCACCGTTCACAACCGGTCCATCTCGCATAATTAACACTTGCGGCGCTCCGTCCGGACATCCGACGAAGCGTGAAAAAAGGAACCGCCGTTGTAACGAAATTCCTACATTATCCCATGTCCTGTACTCGGTCCTTCGCAGCATTGAAGGTGGGAGTACCACTGCAAAGTCCGCAAACCAGGGCACTGGCCTTAACGCTGTCGACAGGGTACGCCCGTTCTGCATCACCGAGTGCGAGTTCCAGTCAAACGAATGATGCCTTTTCTCTTTGAAGAAACCGTTCGATCTCGGCGGTGGCCAATCCTGGCGCAACTCTCGCAAAGCGGTCGCGTATCAAAGCGAACGCGAGATCGGCGCGAAATTATTGAAATGTATCGTTCGACACGAGCAATCGTCAGGGCTAGGCGCAGCTGTGACGGTGAAACGGATCACGTACCCAACTCTTACCTCATGGGATCGCGGCCTGGAGCGCTCGGACAGCGAAGCGTGCTCGACGCGTTCCTCCGAAGATATCGTCCCGCCGTCGTGGACGCCGCTTCAGAAGGCGCCGCCGTCGGCCGGGACGCGTCAGTCGTCGTTGGCGCCCCAAGCACGTTTTTTGTTTCAACCGGCAGGAGAGCAACCTCGCGCGTGTAGGCAGCCTGCCAGCGCCGCACTGCCGTGCTTTTGGCGGACGCCTTGTCGAAGCCCGTATAGTGGGTGGTTGGAGGAAGGGAAAGGGAAGGAGGTGGCATTTCCCTTGCCTTCTTTTCTCTTTGTCTTCTTCTTTCCTCTCGGCGCCAACTCCGTGGCGGCAGAGATCAACGCACTCGCTCGAATGCAGACATCGAACGCCGGCACACGGACGGGGAAGCGTACACAAACACACTGACACACACACAAACACACACACACACACAAACACACTGACGCACACACACGCACGCACACACACACACACACACACACACACACACACACACACACACACACACACACACACACACACACACACACACACACACAACTACAGTGTACTGTAGTTGCATGTAGTACGCTGTTCCCTTTCCCCATCTATTTCCCTTTCCAGTTCGCTGTGACTCAAATGTGGTACACAGAGAACAAGCGCCAACTTTCATCCTGCGAGGAACGGGTGAGCTCGTGCGCTCGTATTACAAGAAAACAAAAACATGAAAAAAAACATTGCATGAACAACGAAGTGCTGACACATACAAACTCGCAGCATGCGAGTGCACCAACAGCGGAGCGGCGGTGGGGGGGGGGGGAGGGCGGTGAGGTGGAGGCCGTACTAGCTCGGGAGCTCGGGTTCTGACGCAGACGTGTACACACAGTGAGGCCTATAAACGCGGAGCGGCGGTCTCCCAAACGCAAGCGCACGAGTATACGCAAGGAATAATGTTTGGACGCACACAGACGCGCGCGTGATCGTGCTCACGCGGCGAGTACGCGCGCTAAATTATACACACGCATGTCGTAAACGAACTAGCGCGCATCCGCGGGTGCGCGCGTACGGAGAGACAGACGCACTCGCGCTGACGCATCGATGTCGCCGCACACAAACAGACGCCCAATTCGGTATACAGACAAACGCGTGCGTACGTGGCCTCGAACGCGTGCGCAGTAGCGAGTTCCCATTGCAGCACGCACTACTGCAGGCACAGACACACAGGACGCGCCGAAGAGTCAACAGGAAAGGATGGAAGCCGGCGAAAAAAAACGCGGCGCGTGATAAGGCGCCGGACCGCGATGCGATCGGAAGTGCGACGCGTCGCTCGTGTGTGAATGGCGAAACAGAGCGCGACTTCCGCGCTACGGGACAACTCAGCGGGGGAAGAGGAGGAGGAGGAGGAGGAGGAGGGTTGGCGCCGAGGAGGTGTGGCAGCGGGGCGGAATTGCGAGCTCAAAAGATAAATGCGCCCGCTGACAGATGTCGACAGAGGCCGGCAATGAAAGGCCTGGGGAGGAAGTGTAACGACAGTTTCTTTCACTGACCTCCCTCAAGGCCGCGACGACGTCGACCTGCGACTTTCAATTCGCTCGCGCAGTTGAGAGTATTTGAAAATGTTGTCAATTTTCGTGGGCTGGCTTTTACGGGACGTTTGATCAGTAAAGGAACTGAACGGAATGACATGAAGAAACAAGATTATACATAATACAGAACTTTAGCACAGTCTAATTGACAAAGAAGACTGAGCGATCACTGCCATTGAGGCTATATTTAAATAAAGTGGGTGGTACATAACCGATTTGGATGCGATGTTAAGTATGCGCAGATGATTTACAGTATTTATGAAAAGAGCCTTTCATCGAGTGCTCAACAGCATTATAAGCGTTATCCGCTATGTGTGCCTGAGATTGCATTGGTGGAAATGGTTAAGCGTAATGTTAAGTGTAATGTTTCCATACCCTTCGATACATTAAGACACAAAGGTTTCTTGGAGTGGCGATCGATAGGAACCTCACATGGTCGCCTCAAGTTAAAAAAACTAAGCGAGATATCCTAGGCGTGGCACGTATT
This sequence comes from Dermacentor albipictus, assembly GCF_038994185.2. Lineage (NCBI taxonomy): Eukaryota > Metazoa > Arthropoda > Arachnida > Ixodida > Ixodidae > Dermacentor > Dermacentor albipictus. The sequence goes on from NC_091830.1 coordinate 40,378,784, forward strand.
CCGATTTTTAGCCGGATAACAGTGGGGCAGCAACTGTCGATCAATGGTGCTCCTCCATAAGGCCTACGTCGACGGAACACACCTCCCTATCCCGCACAAAATGTCTCCCACAAGCAAGAGAAAACTTGAGGTAGCACGGAACAACTGTCTCCTCGTATGTCATGGCCTCCCCAAGGAGTCGTGCCGCTCAGGAACTGTAGCAGAAGCTGGATGCCTGCCTCTTGAAATGCTATCTACGCAGGAGACACTTCGGGTTCACCTCAGACACGTCATTCATGCGAAGATCCACTTTTTAAAGGATATTTCTATAACACGTGCTACATCTAGCTTTGGACAGGCCGTCAGAAGCATATCTATTTCGATTCCTGCTCAGGCGTCACACATTATTTCACGAAACATTTCATCGTGGACACTGTCCCGACTGGAAATCGTGCCGTATATCCCTGGAATCCGTGCGAAAAAGAAAATGCCTCAAGCAGTGACCTATCAGATAGCTTTGGAATATAGGCACAAAGAATAAGCAGCCGCAACGCATATTTTCACAGATGGCTCTACAACTCTACATCGCTCTTCCCTCTAGCGCTTCCCTCTACAGGGCATCGATTCTCGTTTCGTCTTGAGCAAGCGACATGCTCTACTTTAGTAGAGCTATACGGCATTAAGGAGGCCCTTGTGTATGTACTTCGACAGCAGGCGCCAAAGACATGGGTGATTTTCACGGATTCAAATGCAGCCCTACAAAGTATGTGGAACAGGCACACGCGCTGTAAAAAACAACCTGCAGCATTTGACTTTGCTTATCGTCACCACAAGGCTAAGATTGCTGGGCATTGCATCAAGTTCCGGTGGATACGTGGCCATGCCGGTATTCCGGGAAATGAAAAAGCGGATGAAGGATGAAGGCCCGAAATGGACTCTCCAATGCCGGAAGACAGGAAATGTTCCAGATTGTTGGAAATGCAGCCGCGTTGTAGCGCTGCGTAAACCGGGGAAATACCCTAATGAGCTTTCCTCCTACAGACCGATCGCCTTAGCCAGTTACGTCGGCAAAGTAATTGAAAGAATGGTCTTGTCAAGGCTGGAATGGTTTCTAGAGAGAAATAATTGTTTTCCTGATTTTAGGCATGGATTTAGAAGAGACCGTTCTTCCATTGACGGTGTTATCGACATGGTCTCCACTGTTGAACAAGAAAGAAGTCGCCATCGGTTAGTTGGAGCTGTTCTTCTGGATATTACGGGTGCATACGACAATGTACTGCATTATGGAATCCTTGATGCACTGGAAGATTTAGACGTCGGTGGCCGGCTATATGCATGGATTGTTAGCTACCTCAGTGGCCGCACGGTGTATATGTCGACAAGTGATGGTGACACCGGACAGTACCATATACATCGAGGTGTTCCACAAGGAGGAGTTCTCAGACCAACTCTTTTCAATGTTGCATTGATTGGCCTTGAATCCGAACTTCCTAGCACGGTGAAGATTAGCGCATATGCGGACGACATGTGCATATGGACATCTGGAGCCACCCGTCCACAAATGCATGCTGGGCTTCAACGTGCAGTGACAATCACAGCTAAGTATCTGCGGCGTCAAGGCCTCCAACTCTCAACAGAAAAATGTTCCGTGATTACATTCACGCGAAAACAAATGACCAGGTATCCGATAATCGTTAACGGAGTAGTGATACCTACGGTGACACACCACAGATTCCTTGACTTAGTCATAGACCGGGGATTATCTTGGTCAAGACACGTCATCTCAATGAAGTCAAAGCTGAAGAGTTTTGTTCACGTCCTTCGCGTCGTTGCAGGAACAAGATGGGGCCCCTCGGAGTCGTCATTACTCCAATTGTACCAAGCGCTATTCGTAGGGTATATTCGCTACAGCATTCCGGCGCTCTCAAGCATGGAACTTAGCTGTGTGCGCGCGCTGGAGAGCATTCAAGCTCAAGCATGTTTAGGCCTCCCACGTGTTTAGGGCTCGCACGATGCACGTCAACCAATGGAACAATAGCGGAAGCTCGTGCTTGTCCTATTGGGGTATACTTGGTCTGCTAGCTTCTTCGATGTACCTTCATATGTTGACCCGACACAGGCACCATCCTCTGTCATCGCTCCCTGCCACCCACCCAGGTTCCAGCTTTTCAAGGACTATATCGCGCCGTCAAAACGTTTTGCCATCGAAATTTTCTCTCGCCTGTATTCCAAGAAAACCCCGTGGGTTCTGCCTAAACCTGTCGTTATATTGCAGATACCTGGATTTACTAAAAAGTCATCCGTTGCATCTATTGGCGTCAAGCAACTCACCCTGTGGCACATTTCTGCAAAGTACCGAGATACTGTACACGTGTATACCGATGGCTCTGTCACACCATATGCCTCCACTGGAGCCTTCGTCATTCCACATATGATCATCGCTCGGCGGTTTAAACTAGACCACAGCTCAGCATCAACTGCCGCAGAACTTGTCGCTATCCGGGAGGCACTTCGATTTCTCTTTGAGGAGCCTCCTCACGCATGGACGATATTCTGCGATGGCAAGCCAGCTCTTCAAACGATTTACTGTGTCCTCAGAGGGGGCCCGTATTTTTCCATGGCTACAGAAACTACAGAACGCCTCGACCACGCAGCTAGAAATGGCCACAATGTCACCTTTCAGTAGATACCCTCACACTGTGGCTTGATCGGGAACGAACTGGCAAACGCTGAAGCGAAAACTGCTTTAGATAATGCTTGTGAAGTAAGCATTCCGTTCTCACGTACAGAAACAAACGCCCTATACTTCGTCGCGTAAACCGCAACTCTACGTTAGAACGCTGGACCCAACCAGATCGACGACACAAGCGATTACACAAATGGGACCAAGAAATGAAATTTCGTATGCCTCACAAGCTCAAAAGAAGCCACACGAGCATGGTGCACCGGATTCACCTTAGTGTCGCATTCACCAACCGTTATAGACTTATGATAGGTGCCAGTGATCCTAGCCCAAACTGTGAATGCTGTCAGGTGCCAGAAACACTTGAACATATATTTTGTGTTTGTCCCGCCTACGCGCAAGATTGACAGCAACTTGTCTCTTCCATTGCAAAGGTCCATGAGAGACCGCTATCGGACGAGTTTCTTTTAGGTCCTTGGCCTAATGCAAACAACGCAGCCCTGGTAACAACAGCCGCTACAGCTTTTCTCCAAGCCACTGGGCTGGACGCACGGATTTAGAGAGGCCACAACTCTGTCAATTTGTATGTACGCATCTCTTCCTTATACCACCATCATTCGATCATCAGCCCTTTCCCTCCCCGTCCCTCTTCCTTAGTGTAGAGTAGCAGGCCAGAGCAAGTTATAGCTCAGGCCGACCTCTTTGCCTTTCTGTAGATAAATTTCTCTCTCTAAAGAAATCATAAACTAATGGCAATGAAAGTGGATGAAAAAACAATTTGCCGCCGCAGGAGGGGAACGATTCGACGTCTTCGCATTACGCATGCGATGCTCTTACGCATTACGCGACCATTACGCGAGCATCGCACGTGTAATGTGATGACGTGGATCGAAGACGTGGTAGGTGGGATCATATACACACACACACACACGCACACACACACACACACACACACACACACACACACACACACACACACACACACACACACACATATATATATATATATATATATATATATATATATATATATATATATATATATATATATATATATATGCGCCTTCAAGCGCGTCATTTCTTTAATAAAGGGAAGCGTATATATGCTTCTTGCGCCGTTCAGTTTTTGGCTTTCTTTGAGAATCACCATCGACAGTGTTTTCGCAGCACAATTTTTTCAAGCGATAGCTTTACTGGCCGCGAACTTGCGATTTCGCCGTGGCCGTGCTCCGATGATGCACATGACGTCACCTCGCGTTCCTCGTCGTTGCGTTCGCCTCCGCTCGTTTCGCCAGCTGCGTCGCATGCCTGATAACATGTCAGAGGATTGAAAAGGAGAGCTCGCGTGCGCCGCAACCGCAGTTTAGGCGGCAGTATGGACGGCGACAATTCTGATAAGCAGGAGGAGGCCTGGAATCGACATCGGAACGAGATTAAGAGGAAACGAATCGCTCAGGAAACAGACGAACAGCGCGCCGAACCAGTGGCTAAACGCCGCAACATAGCTAGACAACCAGACTAATCTGGACTTGCAATTTAGATTAACCAAGGCTAACCATGCAATGCCTTAGCTTTCGCTACGTATATCCTGGCATAGCCGAGCTAAGCCACTGTCAGTTTCGCTTTATGGAACTATCGAAGAGAAGTTTATTCACAGAAAACACGCAGGTGCTATATGCACTTTTGCACTAGATGCTTTTAACTTGCGTCAATATATCTCATACAAACGATAGACGCAAACTCAACACAGCGAAATGCAACCTTGTTCAACGTGCTGCATGTCTATGCTGCAAGCTACATAGTTTACTAAGCCTTTGACGAAGATAGGTCCTCCTATCGAAACGTTGGCCAGCCTTTCTGAGGCACCTTATCCCTGTTTACAAACTATAAACCGTAATAAGTATTTCACCGAAGCAAAATATAATGATAATCAGAAATCGCAATGCAGATGAAACAAAACTCTTGGACTTCACGTGCTAGAATCACGATCTAATTATGAGGCACGCCGTAGTGGGATGCTCCTAATTAATACTGACCACCTGAGGCTCTTGAACGCGCACTCAAAGCAAGGTGCGCTTATGCATTTCCAGCCCACTAAAATGCGGCCGCCGCGGCCAGGATTTGGTCGCCCGACCTCGTGCTTCAGCACTACGCCGTTGGCCACCACGGGTAATCATGATAAGGAGGAGGAAGAAAAAACACGGCCGTGGCTTAGCTTGGTTAAGCCTGGTGATTGCGAAGCAATAGTGTGTTATTCTCGGATGAGCTGGTAGTATGGCTGGTGGTAGTCTTGGGTTATGCTAGTGTTACGGCTTACAGTGAATCATCTAAGAGGAAGTCATCCACCGAATCCGTGTATGCCGACAAACATTTCCCTCACCAGCGGAGCGGAGCTGTTTCAAACAGCTGGTGTGACGTCACTCTGACCGTAGCGCCCCTGGTGAGAGGAGCGGGAGTTATGCCGCCGTTGGTGGCTACCGCCTCGCCTAGCGACGGCGTGAGATGGGGCCCCGTTTTTACACAGCTGGTGTGACGTCACTCTAGGTCACGTGGTGTGACGTCAGGCAGCGAGGTCACTGGTGCCTACCACCGCCTCGCCACGAAACAAGCTGAAGTGCGACCTAAAGTAGTATTGCTTCGCAATAAAAAAACTTTATTTTGACGGGGCGCCTCCCTCGCTCGTGCCGTTATCTCGACCGCGATGTCCTGCGGGGCTGCCCAAGGTTTACGAGTGATGGGAGCTTCCGCGAACTGATGCATGCATATTCGGCATACGTGTCGGCCGCGTATAGTGACCGGTCACGTCGCTCCGTTTGCGACGTGCGGTGACCCGGACCTGATTCCAATGCGTAACATTCGGATAGGGTGCGACAATCGTGGCGCATTCCCTTTTTGTAAACGGTGCCAGACACGGCTTGTGACAGTGTGTCTGTTCTCCTCTCTCTCTCGCTCGACTTTCTTGCCTTGTCTGAAAGTGGGGGTGGCGGGAATATTAACAAACAAACAAACAAACAAACAAACAAACAAACAAACAAACAAACAAACAAACAAACAAACAAACAAACAAAAAAACAAGGAAACAAAAACGTACGGAACCATTCCTTGTCGGTGACTCAGGGGATAGAAGCTGTCCTGCTCTCGGGCTCGGAGATTCGATTCCCAACGGCGGCGGCCGCGTTCTGATACGAGCAGAGTGCGAGAACACTCGTGTACCGAGCTCTTTTGTGCGCGGGAGAAATTACTCAAGACAGTGCAAGAGCTGTTCCCCGGCGGTAACGGCGGCATGCAAATGCGGTCGCGAGAGAGCTTCCGCGTGTTGCCAACTTGCTCCCCCCTCCCCCCCCCCCCCCCGGAGTGGCACCGCAAGTCTGCGACCTTGAGGGTATCGGTAAACGACTTCAGAGGGTCGCGCCGAGAGTCTTGCTCCCTCCGCCATTCTAAATATAGGACGCGAGGTAGGTCGCACACTGTTCTCCATTTGGCGCGTAGTAAACATTTTTGCGAACGCTTTTAGGTGTACTACACGCGAGCAATTCTATGTGCGCAACTTTAAGCGTTAGTCCATTTAAGACGACAGAATCCTTCCGACAACGAGGGGTTGTTTGGTCCCTGAAAGCGCACGTTAAAGGACGGGTTGTGGTTCATGTGTAATGAATCGGCTCATAGAGGGTGTCCCAGCTAACTTTGGCCGCAGTTTAAACCACGCCAACGACACGTAGCTGCACAGAACAAAGGTAATTTTGCTTGCCGTCGCTTGGAGATACTCAAACTATTTCTTTCATTCTGCCTAACTAGATAATTAGCCCTAATTAATTCATTGACTTCTCAAATTTTATGATTTGATGAAAAGTGTCAATGAGAAAATTGTAGAGCGCCGTGAAAAGCTCCCCGATACAGCTTTCTGTTGCTCAATACGTGCTACATAAAATAGTTTTTCCGAGCATGAAAGAAGCCCGCGAATAGACGCAAAATAGCCACGCGATTGGCCGTTCGAAGCACTCCAGTGAAGATACTTGTCAGGGGGCTCAATATGTCAGATTTAGAAAAAGGGGGACCAACAGCCGTGTAAGATATTCCAGAATATGACTTTGAAGCTTCGGTGAAGAATTTAGAGCAAGAGTACTTCGACTGAAGTACACGGAAATGTATTGCGATATCGAGCTAGGGAGCGTGCTTTGTGACCTGAGTTTGAGTTTGATTTTACTCAACCACATAGCAGGTACATTAGAGTGCACGTGGATACTACAAAGGACACATCACATTCAGTCATCTGCTACTGGACATAGACGTTCCTGAATACAGTGCACTTTGAGAAAATAAGTGAAACTGGTGCATGCGCTCTGCAGATGCACCGATCCCTCATTTGATTATCTGCATAAACTTTCGATAGGGCTTGTTGTGAATGCGCCAGTAGCCAGGCGGATGCCTATATATGGTGGACGGGATCTAGCATCTTTAGCGCGCTGGGGGCGGCAGAGTGATATACCACGGCACCATAATCCACAAATTATCGAATAGGCTCTTGTGAAGACCCATTAAACACTTGCTATCGCTGCCCCAGAATGTGTGAGATAAAATTTGGAGTAAGCTCATTGTTTTTACGCATTTCACATTGATACATTTTATTCGTGGAATGAAAGTAAACTTAGAGTCAAGTATGATGCCTGAAAATTTGTGCTCCCTGTTCACAAGTATTAGTTTCCAATACATTTCGATACTGGGATCCGCAACAAGCCCTTTCTTCCTGGTGAAAAGAACACAATAACCTTTGTGGGGGTTAACCTCGAACCCCTTTTCGTGTGCACACTTAGACACCTTGTTCAAGCACCGTTCTGTGCTTGTCTCCCATACACTGCAAGGTTGCAGGATTTGAAACCTATTTGTATGTGGTCTACGTAGAGGGAATCAAAAATAGTTGGTGGGGATGATGCACGAAGCGTGCTTAGCTCAACGATAAAGGGCGTGCAACTGAGCACGCCTTCCTGAGGTACTCCTGTTTCCCGCATGAATGCGCGCCACAGTGCATTACCTATTTTCACACGGAATGTACGGTTGTGTAGGCAGCTTTCTATAATGTTTGACATATTGCTGTAGATGCCGAAGGCCGACAGGTCGCAGTGGATACCGTAACGCCATGTTGTATTGTCCGCCTTTTCCACATGGAAAAACATGGATGAGAAGGATTGTTTATGTATGAAGGCGTCACGAATGTTTGCTTGGATGCAGATGAGATAGTGGGTTGCAAACCATCCTTCTCTAAAGCTGCACTGATATAGATAAGGAATTTTGTTTGACTCAAGGAAGTGTAAAAGCCGACGGCTTATCATCCTTTCTGCAAAAAAAAAAGGAATTTGCAAATACAACTTATGAGAGCTATTGGGCGCTACCTTTCTTTCTTTCTTTATTTATTTGCTTAAAGACCCCACCCACACAGGGGTATCACATAAGGGGTAGAATTACAACAATAGTTAAAGCAAAATTAGTTAAGGCTAGAGAACCGCTGACATTTCTTCCGTGAATGCAGATGAAGTGAATGCAGCGATGCCGTAAGGAAGGCCGTTCGTGTCTACAACTACACGGGGGAAAAAAGAAGACGAAAAAGTGACAGTGCGCGCTTTGGGGCGGGCGACACCTAATGAATGACCTGTGCTACGTGATGTTCGTGCCGGCTGTGACATGTTAGTAATTTAGGGTGTTTGCTTTGTTTCAGAATCGTGACGACACTGGATTCTTTCCATGCAGTAAGAAGGTACCCAGCAGCCCACATGGCATTCAAAAGTGCGAGTAGCGTTATTTGAACATCTTTGTGGGAGGTGTTCAATCACGTCGTACATGATCCTGTCAGGTCCAGGTGCAGAGCTCTGACATGCAGTCACAAGGCTCCCAACTCAGTGATGTTAAAAGGCAGGTTGTAAGATACGTTCTGTCTGCATTTGCGGTCGATGCCCTTGCGTTCTGTTATTTGTTTGTGTCTTAGGGATGCCTCGGAGTAACGATTAGAACTGGAAACGCGCAACGAACTGTTCGCCAAGAGCGTCAGCTTGATCTTCCAAGCTGCTTACTCGATCGTTCACTGTAGGCAACAAATGAATTTTTTTGGCCCTTTATCCTTCTTTGCCCAACCAATAGTTTAGCCTCTTGAGCATACGGATTTATACTTGAGAAAAACATCTGCCAGCTTGCCCTCTTTGCCTGTCATCGCGTCCTTCTTCCCGGGGGTTTAACATCTTTAAATTATATTTTAGTTAAATTAAATTTTATATAGTAGTTTGCCCCAAGCTTTATTTCGTCTCTTTCGTGCCTGTTTGCAATCGTCATTCTACCAGGGGACCCTTTTTTGAATGAAGTACCACTTGTTTCAGGAATGATCTTCTGAGTGGCGTCAATGATAAAAGCGTTAAAGTGTGATACAGCATGATCCATAATGAAATTATTTTAAAAGGTATCTTGATAAGTGGGTGGATTCCTTAAATATTCCCAGCCAGGTGAGGCCAATTTTCAGCGAGGGACATGCGGAAGGGAGCCATGTTGGGTTAGTAAGTTAAAGATTACTGAGACGTGATCACTTCCGAATGGAGTTTTAACTACACGCATTCTGAATCAGTGAAGGTAAAATCGGAGCCAAGTGCATGTCTATTAATAAGTATGAATTATGATGAGGATTGTGATATGCTGGTTGCTTCTTATTGAAGAAGCACTCACCGGAGTTTACAAGAAAGCTTTAAATGGGTCGGACCTCTTGCGTTGCATCGTGAGTTTTCCCACATCGTGTTGATGCGTAAAAATCTCGCACGAGTATGTCAGGCTCTGGAAACTGATGAATGAGGTTATAAAGGTATGTTTCTTCGAGGTTATCGTTCGGGGGTATATAAATGGAACATACAGTGGACCAATTCATTAAAAAGAATGGCCCGAACTGACAGTGCGTGGAGGGACGTCTCAAGGACGACGTGTCGGCAAGCTATTGACTTGTCGACAACTATTGCGACACCGTTGGAGGTTTTAGCCTCATCCCAGTTTTTTCTAAAGAAGGTGAATTTGCGAAGAAAATTAGTGTTTGTAGGTTTCAGATGTGTCTCTTGAAACCACAACAAATTTGAATTATGTTTCCGTAGGAGTTGCCTAACTTCGTCGAAGTTATGAATAAGTCCTTTAAGATTCAGTTGTAGCATTTGTGTTTCCACAATGAGATAAAGTGTTTGCGCTGTGTGCTTAACAGACGAAGGTTAGCTCGCAGGCCGTTTCCATCACCGTGATGCGAGGTTTTTCTTTTTCGGAGCGATCGCAAGGATCTCGCCACTCCTTAGGCGCCGACGGTGCCGTCTGGCTGGCTATTGTGTCTATCACCTATTGCGAGGCACTGGACACACGCTCTTGCAGGGTGCTGTGTTTGACGTGAAGGTGTCGACACGTCGGAAGAGTCCTTTGAGGCCAGCAGCCCGGAAGTCGACGGCCCCTTCTGCCGGGGTGGCGGAGCAGCGCTAGCTGGAGCAGCGAAGGGGGCACTAGGCGTCACCATGCATGTGGGCCCGACAGTCACCGGGCGCCGCACCACTTCGGAAAAGCTCTTGGGCAGGTATGATACCCGCCTGCGAACCTCCTTTGACGTTATATTTTCCTTTACTTTAATTTTGGCCATTTTTTCTTTTTTCCAAGACACCATGACCGCGAAAATTCGGCATGTTTGCCATCACAGTTCCCGCAGTGTGGAGCGTTTGAGCAAATTCCAGAGGCATGGTCTCCTGAACTACATTTAGCACATGTCTGTCGGCCTCGGCAGTTCTGGGAACAGTGACCGAAACGCTGGCATTTGAGGCATCGAAGGGTACTCAGAGCATACGGCCTGACCCGTAGCTTTACATAGCCTGCCTCGATTGTCTCAAGCAGGATGCTTGAGCCAACAGTAAGTGCTGGATGCTTGGTGTTGTTCTCCTTGCCGTCGCACCTTAGAATATTTGGTTTAACATTGATCACATTTTGCTCATTCCAGCCTTCCAACCGTTCAGCTTCTGTCACCTTCATCAGGTCATCGTCGGAGAAAACAACACGGCTGGTGTTCATAATTCGGTGGGGGAATATTGCCACTGAGATTTCCCTGAATGACACCACGTCAGGAACGAGAAGGGAGTCAACCGAGGTGCCCGATTTTTATTAGTCATAAGAAGCCAACAAGCACTGACACCAAGGACAACATAGAGTAAATTACTTGTGCTTAATAAATGATAAAAATAAATTAATAGAAATGAAAGTGGGTAAAAAAACAACTTGCCCACCTGCCGCAAGTTGTTTCTTCATCCACTTTCATTTTTATTAATTTATCGTTTCTTTAGTTCATTTATTAAGCACAAATAATGTCCCCTGTGTTGTCCTTGGTGTCAGTGTTTGTTGGTTTCTTATGATATGACTACGTCAGGAAGCTTTTCATGCTGTTTCGCATCGAGGAGTCCCAAAGGCTGCCAGCCATTTTCGACGCTCTGTAGCTTGCGCCAAGAGCTTCGGTGAGACATATTGACACTAGGAAGGGTGAGATAATTTTCATAGTCTTTTCACAATTATCAGAATGGATGGCATAGAGGGGGAAATTTTATCATTTGTTGCCAAGTAATTGAAAAACGTCTTAGGTGCACCCTCGTTTCTGAGGGCGATGAGGACGCCATGGGAAGGAGGAAAAAGTCATAGAAATAACCATAATTTTGGTAGCTGTGACAGCCGCCTACTACCCATCCCAACAAGGGGACGCTGCGAAACCCGAAGGCAGGGAAGACAACTGCACATAGCTACTATAAGCTAATATAATAGAACTAAGGTTGGATGAAATACACCCGGTTAACCCCTGCTGCCCGGAAGATTGGAAGTAAAACCAAGTGAACAGGAGAGATGGAAAGCGAGAAAGAAATACGAAGACTGGAGGGAGAGGGAGTTAGAAAAAGGCAACTAACGATTTCCCCAGGTGGATTAATCCGGGGATGCCGTCTACGTGAAGCCGAGGCCAAAGGGGTATGTTGCCTCCGCGAGGGGCCATAAAGGACCGAGCACTCAGCAGTGGCTCTACCACAAGGATCCGCTTTTCTCCGGACAAGGCTAAGCTGCGCACGGTTAGACCCGGGAGGGTCCAACCCTCGTGTGCTCGGGTACGTGGTGGCGCAACACACCAAACGCCCGCTTATGCAGGCGCCCCTGCGGTGATGTGTAGGTGAAACATGTTAAAATGAAAGCAGTAATAGTAGAAAAATCAATAAACATTCACTTGCTAATAATAGCAACAAGCTTTGCGTGACGCACGCACAGGCAAACATGAGTATATCTCACTCAATGACCGCGAACACTATCACAACGCTGGCGTGAGGAAGAGTGGCAGCAGCGTCGATCGAATTCACCTTCGTGCTGCATTTCGCTTGAAAGAGCAATAGACGCACGAGAACACAGCGCACATGAAACCACTGTAGCCATCTCAGGTCGCCTAAACTTTGCATCCGCCACAGATGAGCTCAAAGGAAGGACGCGCGCGGCCGCGCTTAGCACGGCTATGTGCAGACGTGGTCAGGCATAAAATGGAGACGTCTCTCCCCCATACATCACCGCTTGCGCGCGCCAGACGACGGCCTGCATCGGCACAATCCTTCCTTCTCTGTTATCCCTCGCACGCTCTCCCTCGCTCCTACTGCATACGGCGCGCGGACACGATCGTATCGCACTCGGATTTTAAACGAAAGCTCACCATGACGCCGATGGCGACGACGAGAGCGAAAATTCACCTGGATTGTCCACGTAAGTACTATCGCAATAAAAAAAAATTAACTCGCCATCCCAACGCTGCGAAAGGGATGGTCGGCAAAGATGTTAGAAAACCACTCAAATGACGTCGGTGGGCATATCAAAAGTTTATTTTTCTGTTGTAGATTCTCAGAGCGCAGAGCTAGCGTCTGCCACAGTCCGCGCACAAAACCCTGAGACTGCAGAAGAGTCGGCGATCGCCCTAACAACTACCAGGTCTACGGGCACAGCTGTCTTTTCCGATTCTGATGCAGCTGTCAGGAACTACGCTAAGGGTCGTGTGTCGAAAGAAGCACTAAAGATATTGAAGTACCGCAGCACTCCGATCCCCTACACTTGTATGACATGGGTTCCTGGGCACGACATGGGTTCCTGGGTATATATATGTTCGTGTGCACATATACCGGAAGCAACGAAAGTCTTAGACTCGTCCCTAGAGATTCGAAATGCACGTCTCTTCAAGAATGTGTTGCATCGCTAGATTGCTTGAACGGTAATCGCATTATCGTCAGCAGTCGTTGTGCGGTGGCATTTTTCTGATTTTTTTTTGTTGGTGCTATGCGCTATTGGAGTGGAAAGTCACTTCCTAAAGTTTTTACGCAAACACTTGTGTTCTAACAATATTATTGTTATAAAACTCTCCCTCAAAGAACAAGCATTTAAGCACTGACTTTCGAGCAGCCGTGTACTCACCTGTACCGATTGGATGCTTTGGGCTCAGCATTCATGTTAGTTGCAAGGTCTGTATTACAACGCGTTGTGCCATACTTGGTGCCGAATTCTGGCGCGTTCTGACGTCTTCAAACTGCAAGGGCGCATGGCTGGCAGTTGCCGACCGACACACGTACTTACGCGGAATGTTTTAATGTCTCGCCGAGGTTCCCTTGAAAAATTTTCACTCTCTAATTTACCTCAACAGGATTACGAATGTTGCACTCAACATCGCACGCCGTTTAGGAAATAACCACTAAGTTCAACAGCTATTCTATATATTCAGCTCATACATGTTTTGTAAGTGAACTTGCAGGAGATGCTGAATACGTTGTAGTGTTACTTTTTGCGTACGTTTTGCAGAAGCAGCTGTATGTATATTGTTGTCGAAATGACAGCGATAGCTGGTACTTTGCCTTCTTCCTGTGTAAGTGTGCGCCCGAATACTTTTTCTATTTGTGTGCCAGCCTGGTGACACGTATAATCCGGTTATCTTTCCCAAACGTGCATTTAGATATTTCGTTTTTTTAGATATCGTATACGTATCGAAGGTCTTATATGTTGTTTAGATTATATCCAAATATTGACATTGATCAGTGCACTGCTGTGTATACAGGGACGCCTGCTTCGTCACGTTGCTGCTGAAAGCAACTTTATTGCTTTGCTCCCGAGTCATGATATATAAAAGCAAATATTATGCAGATCCAACAAAGATGTAACCTACGCAAATCGGATCTTTCCTGAAATTCATTACAACTTAAAGCGATGCGCAAAATTTGTTACTGTTATTTCATTGAAAGCGTAATCTCACAAAACGTTCAATGTTAATAACCCATACAGGTTGCAACTTTGATGTCATGCATTTTTGATGCACTACAACTTCCACTAGCTACGCTGAATTGCTGTCAGCAGTTCAAGAGAATGCCCTCAGACGTCCACACAGGGATGCCACGAGGACGAAGAGACGAAGGTGATGTTTGGTGTCTGTTGAGGGAAAGATGGGGAATACAGGCGTTTGCACAGAGAATCCCGACGAAAGAGACATTGGTAAGGCTGAATATTGCTCGCCTGTTACACTCCGTCGTCTGTCACGTAATAGGTACAGGCACTCACGTGTTCTTGTACGTGCTACGCGACGTCGCACACGCGCTGTTCCGCAAGACAGAAGCCGTCACGGTCACCAAAGCCTCGGAAGGTTGAGTTCAATGACCCGATTTAAAACATGGAAGGAGGAAATACACTATACGAGGGAGTGCTACGTCACGCAGCTAACCTTCGCAAGCCAAGCCTTCATGAAGCCATCCCACTGACATTCTCTTTCTCAAAATATTAGGCCCTGCACATGACCCCTGCACGGCGGACTTGGTTCAGATTTGCGTGCTTGGTTCGCGGTGGGTTTTATTCGACGTGCACTTGCCCTAGGCTGCCCTGCCAACCAATCTGCGCAGATTTTCTCGCGATATGTACATGATACTTCAGTCGTTTATATTGCGTCGTCTACACTTGTTACCATATTTTACTACGTGCGAGTGCGGCAGCCGCAAGTTGGCGTTGCACCCGTTGTCCTTGGGGAAGAGCGTGCGTTAAGCGCTGTTAGCGCCGGGGCGGAACACATGAAAACGTACAGCGATATGATACCCTGATGGCCCAACTGTCTTGGCTGCAATATGTTGTGCAATGTTGCCTGGTAATCCTTTCGTTCCTTCATGATTTCTTAACTGGACCCATGGGTGTATCTCATGCTGACCAACTGTCATTACAGTCACCGAAATTTCATCAAGTGCTACCATTTCATTATGGGCTCACATAAATAAAGTATCCAAAGGCGTACGGCTTCCAAATTCTGCAGTTAGACCATATATAAATTTACCTACCTGCCTGTGTCTGCTTGTCGGTATATGTGCTTATGTATCGAGATAAATCGGCACAGGTGAATTCGCAGCACACTTTGCGTGATTTGAACTTTTAGGGGGGAGACCACTATAAAATTAGGTGCTTTAGAAGCACCGTGTAGCTGCTGTATTCAACTTTTAGCTTCTTACGGTTGCAACACGTAGCAAAAAAAGAGCGATATGAAGTGTGACGTGATGTTATATCGGTTACATCACAGAAACCTTCAGCGTCGGTAATGGCAGACTTCGCCACAAAGCTTTTAGCGCGCCCTAGCACTAAAGAAGAATGAAAAATAGTTTTTACGAGTGTTCATAACTTCGAGAAAGGCTAAAGGGAAGCTTAGCTTTCTCCCAGTATGCCGGAAACAAAGGTGTAGGCACACATTAAGAAGATATTATTTGTTATGGCCAGCCAGATGATTCTCATTTGCAAAACTTTGATAGCTAATGAACTTGAACTTGCGATGCCGCCTTGGAAAGTGTATTCTTCTTTCATGTCTTTGCACCGCAGGGCCGTACGTGACTTCACCGCGATGCTCCGCTCACCTCGCACACCCCGGAAGAAAGACAACTTGAACGCAGTGAACGACAACGTGACAGCGTAAGAGATTTCTTCTCAGAGTAAATTTATTGACCACAAGCTGGAAACCAAAAACGAAACAATAACAAAACGAATCAACCTTCACGAAGAGTCAACCGGTCAGGCGCAGACACTATGACACAAAGATGCGATTATGTACATAACTTTACACCGCCCTATAGAATTAAGTATGCAGTGATACACGTAGGTGCAAGTCTCCTTGTCCGACGTTTGAGTAGGGGGGGTCTTGCGTAGAAGGTGTTTACGTCAGTATACTGCGGGCGATGATGGAAACCCATTGCACGGTACGGCGTCATTCCACTATGATACAAGATATACATCTCGCAAACAAGAAAATAAAGAAGAAAGTGCTCGCACGTGACTAGAACACCTCAAAATCCATTGACGGGTACAGCGGCTCACAACCGTAGTTGTAAACGTGGGGACAACTAAACCACCGCGAAATGAAAAATTCCTTTCAATACCCTTCATTTCAATGCCGTAAGGTCGTGCATATCTCGCTGGGTTGCCTTTGCGAAACTTCTTAAAGTTCTCTGAGCATGGCCTAGCTGGTATGGGTTCATTTCGGAAGAAATGGCACAAAAGAAAGGCGACAGATGACAGGAAAGGCGCCCCTGTCGTCTAGTCTTATGTGTGGTCGTATTTTGTGCCACTTCTTTTCGAGATGCTCCCGGAATCTGTGGAAATAAACGATTTGTGATCGGGCCGGGTAAGAGCACAAGCCACATCCCACTCGGATAATAGAAAAAGAAATTGTATGATAACTCCTTTTGCGAGGATAACTGCTTAACCTGAACTACGCGTTTTGGAAACCTGATTGTACCCTACAGAGAATGTTCACCGTTTTGACACAGGACGCTGGATATTCTTTTGCTCAATCAGTGTGCACACAGGCCATCGGTGAGTATGAGAACACATGAAGATGGAGTTATACCTCCGGCGAAATTAGTTTTTAGCACTACGTATTTTAATGGAGTGTACCATGGTCAGTCCAGGCGTAGAAGTTTTCTAGTTCCATCAGAACGTATGTGTGCATCGATTTCTGCCTAGAATGTCAAGAAGAGAAAAGCTAAATGAATGTGCAATAAGCTTTTCTTTGCTGAAGGCATTTATGAGGACAGGCACGCACAACTGTGCAGTCTTTGCAATTACTGCATTAGACGAAGAAAGCGGGGCGTATGTTACAGCCTACACTGACAGGAAGCTTAAATTCAGAACTACTGTGCTAGACTTCAGCTCAGTAGGGTGAAGGCTGCTTTAAGCTGCAGAGTCAAGCATTCGCTTTTCATTCTTTATATTAGGGGCAACTTTCTCTGTCTGTTTTATAGTTTAATTGGCGAGAAAGTGTAAGTGTAATACTGCAGATCGTTCGATGGCTCCTGGAGGAGTTGGTTCTGCCTGCACAACATGACACCTGGTAAACGGTGCTCCCTAATCAATGCTTACACACTTTTTTCCATTCATTAGCTTTCAATATCTTACGCATTGTGTAGCCTGTTTCTAATCTATACTAAAACGCGAGAAGTGTACAAGTGGTCAATGAGTAACATACTGCAACAAACGTGAAATAGTTTGAAGCGAACATTTGCGTTTAGCAGCGATAGCTGAATTGCACTGTGAACGTTGCTGAAAACCTAGGATTTCCATAAACAGAGATGTTGCGCACAGTAGTCAAGCTGAGAACGGTCACTGATCTATAGATGCTCATGTGAGTCTCATTTTTCGTCTGGCATTATGAAATCACAAGGAAATTATAGTGATAATGATAAAACTATGAACCCTTGCATCACATAGGAGGGAAATGGTCGAAGAACTCCTCCTATAAATTCGCAGTCTAAACGAAAGGCCCTAATACACGAGAAAGCAAACAAACATTGTTGCAATATTCTTGTTTAAAGAACTATTTTTGTAATCACGCCTGAAAGTTAAAAAGAAGGAAATCTGCCATGATTCGTTCTGCAAATTCAGGCGCAAATATCCCTGACACAAAGGGAACGTTAACAGGGTTATCGCTTGTGAACAATATCCATCACGGATAGCTGTGAAAATACCCTATACTTCGTTACGTGTAATAGAAAATTGGAGGTCTTTGTGTCAATAATACAGCGTAAGGGATAATATGAACAAGAAAAGTCCTCTAGGTTGCAGCACTTTGCACAGGGGTTTAGGGATCAATAACACAGTTTTGTGCATGCGAAGGCGAAGAATGGTGCTATCACACCAGCACGCGAGGGTTAACAAACCAATAAACATGTACACCAACAGACGTGTTAACACCATTAGACTGCATTTCTGTGACGTGATATGACAGATTTAACAGCAACGCACTAAGCACGCTAGGGTCCTACAGCTGCCCAGAAGCCACAAGAGGGAATACCCGAGTGGAAATGCTCAAAGCCGGCTAACGAGAAGCCCTTATAAGCCAAGCCAGCGAACTGCCCTTAAGTTATTTGTAAGTAGAGAGCCGTTGGTGTTGTAAAAATGCCACACAAGCCAAAATTGTGTGCTACTACACTTTCAAATAGCACGTGATCAGCCTAGTAGGTGCCTCATTGCTTAGCATCTGTCGTTTTGCAAAATATTGATTCTGCAATTTTTAACGGCTTCACACAAAAATAATTAGGTAATTGCTGCTTAAAATTCACATTGGAAGGGTTAAAAACACGTTTTCTGAGATTCTTACTGGTTTGAAGGCAAATAAGCCAGCGGCGTCATTGCGCCTTCAAGCTTTAAAAAAAGAAACTCGTAATAGAGTGCGAGATATGATAAGATAAAGAAATTATAGAAACGCGCTTCTAGACTTGTGTGATGTCAGTGCCCGTGCATGACCTAGACCTCGTATGAACGACTCCCTTGATTTCGAAAAGCTTGCTACCAGAGCAAGAGTGTCAAAGTTTGATACTCAAGTGGCTCCTACGCATGATGTGAGGCAGTCATTCCCCCGCGCTCGAAGTGGGGTCGATGCCGACTGTTTTCTTTCACACTCGTAGTCTAGCGACTAGGTCACTCATAGCCGCGCAGTGAGCATTTGCACTCGAGATTCGTGCGTTATGAGGCGATTCCGGCTAAGTGAGATCAGTATGAAGCTGGAATGTTGTTTTGTCGTTAGTATGGAGGCCAGAAGCGACGCCGTCCATGGTCGCCGCAA
The DNA here is from genome assembly GCF_038994185.2 of Dermacentor albipictus. Classification (NCBI taxonomy): domain Eukaryota; kingdom Metazoa; phylum Arthropoda; class Arachnida; order Ixodida; family Ixodidae; genus Dermacentor; species Dermacentor albipictus. Next base: position 40,397,572 of record NC_091830.1, read on the forward strand.
CGGCAGGCGCGGGTAGCGGAAGGGTAGCTGTTACTCGCCGGACAAGAAGCTTGGAAACGCAGCAGGCATAGATATAAGCGTCAGTGCTTTCGGCAAACTCTCGCAGAGAGAGTCACGTGATCTTGCCAAGACTCAAAGGTCAAGAGAAAGAAATCATCTTCAACAACCTTTCGCAGTTCACGCTAAACAGGCACACTCGATAAAAAAGTTGAAATGCGCACTCGTCCTAGTGTGCATACAGAGCCCCTGGAAGAGGAAAGTAGTGTCACGAGGAAATTTAACTGCACGGAAGTGGGCAATTTGCACGAAGGGCGCCGTAAGGGAGGTAGAAGAAGCAATGCTCTCCATTTTGCGAGAAGAAGGCGTTGACGTCAAACTATAGCTTTTGTGACGACAAAAACAGCTGTGGCCGTACACAAATTAGGAATGACTGCTTTTGACTGTACTTCACGAAAAGAAACAGTTATACCACATATTCAGTCCACCTTACGGCTTACAAGAAGGGCCGAGGAATTATAATAAAAAGGCGTCTGCCGATTCTCGTAATCCAGTTATGGCAATATTGGCAAATGAATAAACTTACTGACTTGTCAGGAGACAGCTAGTTTTTAGCTCCTCGGTGGAACTGTGTGTTTTGAAATTTATAGCATCTGCAAAAACCTAAAGGCTGTTTTTATTCCCGTGTCAAGAGCCTTAGAAGGTTTTTCGCCGAACTTAGGTGGTAATCCCAGTTCTGTAGAACCGTGAATAGAGGTGACCAGAAGGAGACAGGATCTCAAGTAAGAATAAAAATTACAGGCAGACATTGTAACAGACATGAGAACCACTGTAGCGTGCACTCAAAAAAACAAAAGGCATAAGAGTGTATACATACGTAGAAAACAACCTCGAAAATACAATGCCTAGAGGACAAATCAGCATCAGCCAGCTGTGCAAACATAATTATGCGCGTCTTCACTTCCACAGGAGAGCTGAGAAAGGCAGAATGTACAAAGCAAACGCACAGCATCGCGATGTGTTGCAGACACATCAGTTGTAAAAAACACAAGGCTCTATGAGCCCCGCACCATTCCAAAACGAAAACACTGCATTCAACAGAGTCAACTCAGTCACTACGTTGTAGCTACCGCAGAATAATGACCTCAACTAACAATGAAAAGAAATCAAGAAATTTTTTTTTACAGCGATCGCGAGACAAGTCAAGTTCCTCCGACGAGACGATGCAGAGTCATTGACCTCGACACATGGCACGCATGGAAGAATCATTCACGGTTTTACTGCTTCTCCAAGAAGACACGGTGCACGTGCGAATAACTTACGACAAGTGCGCATTCAAGAAAAGGAAAATTTGAGAGAGACATTCGAGAATTCACGTATACTTCACATACTTCGAATCCTATCGCACATTATACACCACAGCACTGCATCTACGATACACTCTGTTAAAGAAGCGCGTGTGCCTACCTATTAGACTTACTAGGATAAATAACGCGCGTCGTCAACTTCGATATACAAAAATCGATATAGGCTTAGCTCTATAGTGCAGCCGCCGTGAGCCGCACTGCATGAACATAACGTGGAGCGTCGAAAAACGAAAGACAAGTATTGAAACGAAAATAACCTTCGTGGGCAAAGGATTTAAGGGTCAAGAAAATGCGAAGCGGCCACGGTGGAGACATTCAAGAATGATGTTGCAGTTCTTTACGCGATTCATTTTTTTTCATAAGCGAGACGAACAATATCTTCCACTCAAAAACGCCGCAATCTTTTACAGATACAGGTGAATCACCTGGGCCAACAGAAGTCATATTTAACACATCCTTGCTGCGTCATCTTCCGGCAGAAGATGCCAGTATGGAAAAATGCCTTGATGATTAGAGTGCTACAGGGAACTACAGTGATCTAGTACTGCGCTTGACAAACATTTTCCACGTGCGCCAATCTGACGTGCCTAAGAATTTCAAGGACTTGAAATCCCACCAGAAAGGCAACTCTGAACTCTAACGTGATAGGCAAATGCCTCGGCCAATAAGTTATAAAATATTTTTTTTTACACAATGGAAAAGAAAAAAAAAATTAACAACTTCCAACCGAGCATCGAAGCATCGCCTTCCACGCTCCACGTGATTCACATTCTTCACAAGACGTTGATTCTCTCCTATGACACCCGTGTCACTATGAACGAAGACGCATTGAAGCAGCGAATACATCCCTTGAAATCGAAACTACGGCATGTGTGCCATGAAGTGCGCCGAATCCTTAGCGCATCAGGAAATAGAGCACGAGTTCAGGCAGAAAAACGAACTCGTCTTGGCTGGCTTAAGAAAGAAAAATACTCAGCCCCTGCTGCATTCTTTATATAAGAACAGTCCGAATTGGGCAAGCAACTACGAGGGCATAAACACAACGTACAAACACGAGCGCACTAAAAAAATACAACAAGAAAATATTCTTAGGGCACAAAGGACGACCGCAGGTGCGTGAACAGTTGAGAAACAAAGGCTCCTGAAGCAATAAAACTATATCCTGGTCATGAAATTCGCGTGACCAGAGCAACCAAAGCTTTCACTTGTGCGGCAGTACAATCTCAACGCATTGTCACACTGCACAACTTTGCGTAACACTGACAGTGGACTCGACTCAGACTTTACAAAAGTTCACTGACGACGTCGCACGAGCCGCACGCACTAAATAAGGTAATCTCAGGACATTCTAGAAAGAAATTTTTTTCATAACTGTAATTTTTCTATGACGCGCGTCAACTTGGAGAATATGATGCCCCGAGTCTAGTCGAGGGTACACTGGCTACCTAATACCTTAACGTTAAGCACCAGGATTAGCGTTGAGCGCTCTTCTTTGCGCTGGGTTAAATTTAGGCGTCCTCGTAAGTCCTTGAACAGTACGTCATGTTTCAACTATCAGTATGAACACACAGCTCTTCACAGCAGCAGCGATAAAACGGACACACTTGCAACGTTTCGACTGTGAAGCCGTTATACATCAGCTCGACATTCAGCTTAACGATAAAACGCAAATGCGGCCGTTGACTGCTCGGACCGCGTAACATTCTATATACACGTCTCCCGTCTGCCTTCGAACCAAGGAGCACACACTTATCACGTACGAAGGAATATGTGTGGAACAATGGTACACGGGAGGGAAAGAACCAATCAACAACGGTGCAATAAACAGCAAACGACCCGCCAACGCCTTAGGCCGGCGACGCTGAGAGTCGCTCGGTAAAGTGCTGGGGAAAGGGTGGCCTTTAAATATGTTGGCTTTGCACCTCTGAGGCCTGCAGAAAGGAGAGAAATTGAAAAAAAAAAGAGAGAGACGGGTTACTTTCTCTGAATAGATTGGCATCAGCACCATAAAAACGAGCGCTGATGGCCCCCTTTTTTAAGAGTAACCTTTTTTTTTTCGTTTTCTGACTCCATTTCGAAAAGATTATACTAGCAACGTGACTCCATACCGAGAGTCAATGTGGTCGCTAATACACACCCTTCCATTGGAGTAAGTGCGCTCGTCGGAACAGAGTGAATTAGGGAGCGGAATTGGGGCATCACACGAACACTCAAACATGGGAGTAAAATCTGGAATTACTCCCCCCCCCCGAGCGGCCAGCACTGCCTTTATTTATTTATTTATTTTTATTGCATAGACTCAATCACTTGCACAATCTACAATCGTTTTAATGCCCACAAATTACTAGAGATTCATCTGTCTATTGGCCACTGACGACAAGAGAGGTATTCGTATGATGACGCGGTGTTACACTCGAAGCTCTCCGGAACTTCACATTCGTTGTTTTGCAAACATCACTGGCTAGAAACGGGCTTTGTGATGTCTCCTGCAGCGTTATTTGTAAACCTAGATGACGAGATTGTCGCGTGTGGCTGTACCTGGAAGCACGGCGTTATCACCAGGTGTAATTTATTGACATACTTTTGACAACAAATGACAACAATTGAAGATGCTCAAGCTGTAGCTCCCCCTGAAACGAAGCTGTTTCCTGACTGATACTTCCAAGATGCTCTAAGGGACTCCCCTGATTTACGTGCTCCAGAAGGCGCTATTTATCTCAAAGACATTGTATTAGCCCATTACACAAATGCAGGCACATAATTAAATATAGGAACTGATGCGACTTGACGAATATAGAAAAATGACGGAAGTATGAACCGCATTAGAATAGCGAAAAAAAATGCAAGAGAGAATTTTCATTAAGACATCTCAAAGCCACACATCTTCAAGAATAGCTTTGTATGCTTGCTAGTATAGAAAGCAAAGACTTTAATAAAAGCAGTAAAGTACATTTAAAGCAACTTCTTAAAACTTTAAAGAATTCGGCACTTCATTAAAATGACAGCCTTTGAAAGGTCGTTAAAAACTAGTGCCCGTTATCAGAAAAGTTCTTAGGCTGAAATTCTCCGAAAGGAAAAATTTCAGGGAATTCTGATACTGGGCACATTGTTAGCCAAGGCGACCATCCTGCGAAAAGAACGCTACCGATCAAAAAGCTTCGTGAATTCGACGCGTGTGTATTATGTTAGTTTACAGTGGTAGCCTTTGAAAAACTCAATTTTCCTTACTATATTGGAAAGGTGCTGATAATCACTACGGAACATGGAGGCCACACTTTTTCCGTTCTGAATTACCCCCCGGAACTTCAGCGCAAGTACGTCAGTGTGATACCTCGGGCTATTTTGTGGAACAAAACTTCTGAAAATTTAGAAATTTGGGTGTTCGATTCATTTAGAATGCAATGTATTCATTGTTGACCAATAAACCGTTAAAGTGAGACGCGAGTAAATAATGGCTAAATTAATGACGTCACGTGAGCGCGTGAGGGAACTTCAGTGTTGCGTCCCGTCCTATTTGTTTTTTTTCTTTCGTCTTTTCTGGCTTACCGGGCTGCCTTTCACGGCAAGAGTGCACGTTTTGTTACTGCACAAGCCTAATGCACTAATACGACTCACACGACTAGACATGTTTTGTAGTCGTAGTTAGTGACCACCTAATAATTCTGCACAAGATCCACCCACAAGAATGCAAAGCACCTGCCCTTCACCTGTAATAGATCAGAGTCCAGTCACAGTTTAACAAAATTGCTCTGCCATTGTAAATGCTTGGCTAATTGGAAAATGAATGTTTTGCTGTCTCGAGCTGAAGTATTACCTTTGGCTGACAATTGATATAAGGATCACATATAAGATTTGCCAGAACGTTCGTGTTCTATCCTAAAACTAGTGACACAACAACAAATCAGAACGGAGAGCGGTTTTCAACGCCCAAGACCGCTTGACTTCACGAAATTAACGAAAACCTAATTGGCTGGCGCGTAGAAAATGTTTTGTGTACAGCCTCCACGACCCGTGACCAGCCCCTTCTGTATATTTGTGACCACCTTCAGTATGGAAACCAATCCGCTTCGGTTTCTAGCGTCCTTATACATTTCGTGTGCTGACATATATGCAGTGTAACACCACAGTCCCGCAGCGTCTGTTTGTGAAGCACAAAGTGTTTTTTTTTCTAGTTACTTTCGGCAGAAGTTATGTGTACAATAAACCTTTCCTTTTACTGGCGCACCTATGCAAATTGTGCTTGAGTTGAACAGCTTATATGTGATTTTCTATTAGGCTCCCACACACTGGAGTTGCTTTTAAACGACAGTAAGTACCAGCGTGACGACTCTGACATTAGAACCAGTTGCTAAACAAAGTGGTATTGCCGAGTCCGTGTTACCCAGTCGCACCTGCATTGGCTCAGTTGTCCTGTCCGTCCGTGGGCTCCTTGAGCGAGTGCCACTGCGCGATGGGTCGGCGTGGAGAGGCCAACATGTCCATCCAGTGACGTAGCTCGGTGCCCGTAGCGTTGCAGCCCAGCACAACCTTCCCGATGGGTTCCGACGTCCCGATGCGGTCGTAGTCGACCACCGTGACAACCAACTGCACCTTCTGCACTCAGTGTGGGAGGTGGGGACACGGATAAGGAGGAAGTCACTGAAATGCTTGCGATGAAGGGAAACTCAACCAGAAAGATTACTTTGATTCATTTCATTTCTTGTTTCGCATTGCTTTTTGATTAATACATATGTTGGAAAAGATGATGGTGCCTATTATACGGCGCCAAATAGTCCTTATAATTTGTACATCTGCCCCGGAAAAGGCTTCAAACAAAGAATAAAGAAAAGAATACAGTGACAATTCTAATGTTCATACATACACGAACACAACACATTCAACATAAATACAGAAAAATGTAATGTTCGTCAGCACCTCACGAAATTCTAATCTTCACGCTGAAGCACACGGGCTTTGCTGGTGGTTTCCAGGTGGTCAAAATTTCCGGAGTCCCAACTGAGGCGTGCCTCATTAACAGATGGTGGTTTTCATACGTAAAACTCGTGGATTTCACTTAATCTTTATTTATTTCTAACACGAACAGCTTACGAAGGTACAGATATTCTGCAGATTGTCGTGGCTCAAAATTGTTGAAGTTAGTAGTTATATGGTGCTGTACCACTGTGTGTGAGGTCGCACGTTCCGTTCCCGGCGACGACCGTCCCATTCTGATGGGGACGGTATGCAAAAACGATCGTGTGCCATGCCGTGGGCGCATGCTAGAGAACCCCATGTGGTCGTAATTAATCCGAAGCTCTTCAATTCGGCGTACTTGTTGTCTTTTGAGTAGCTGTGAGGTTGCTAAATACCACAATTGAAAGTCCCGTGTTGTATTCATGCCAATCGCTATAAAAGTTACATGCACGTACAAAGCAAAGGAAGTGATCACTGTGTGAAAGCTTTGTTCAGCCGACTATTAAAATAAAGAATGCTGAATCAGGTACATATTTATCAGTGCACTTGTGGTTCAAGACCTTCTTTTTCTGCTCGTTTAATAACTAGGCGGAACTTCAGGAAGATAAATGGGTGTAAAGCACTTCTTTGGGGCAACCTTTAGGTGGTCCTAGTTTACTTACATTTAGCCTTAAATCGTAGTTAATGCACACAAAATCACACAACGTCACGTTATCTCAAACGATATTTAGCACTAGACCAATGTTCCACAGCAACATGACAGGCACTGGGGACTTGCCTGTATTTGTTCGAACGGGACTTCGAAAGTGAAGGACTCGTTGTAATAAGGGTTCAGGGTGCACTTCTTGATGCTGGTCTTCTTCTTCTTCAGCCTCTTGCCGTTCATCATCAGTGCAATCTTCACGTACGGGTCTGCGAAATGGAGCGGGGCAGAACACATTGTGAGGGAAGAACTCCGCCTATATAGTCATTGTCAGAGCACAACGCCGATGATGAGTCTGTCATACTGAAGTGGCATTGATGCCGCGAAAGTTTGTTGAATAAAGCATGCTGGCATCATTTTCATTCCATAACGCCGCAGGTTAAATAGAATGTCTGGAGACCCTGTGTGAAGAGCTATTGACCATCAACTTTAACAAAACGCCGTTTTTAAGATGTAGATTAATCTTTCAAGAAAAAAAAAACCCGAAATACCATTCCCAATAACCCAGCAGTCAGAATCAGTTGCTGTGTTTTAGTTATTAATGCGCCACTTTGTCCAATATTCTACAGTAGTGTATATCTTGTGGCGTTGTTGACTGTACGCGCTGAAATGTCCAAGAAAATGATTCTACTTTGCGGAGACCACGCTACTATAGATGCAGAACTTAGAACTGAGGTGAAACAGCGCGAAAAAGACGAGGACACAAGGAAACAAATACCACAGACAAGCGCTGACTGCCAACTGGAAGTTTATTTGAAAATCACCGGACATTTATAGCTTTCATCAGCATAGGCATGCGCACATCATTCACAAAAACATCTGCAAATCATCATTTTAATCTTTCTTCCAAAAATGTTATTTCTTTTCCCGACAAGGCAAGAGAGGGAGTGCTCACACATTTATCGCCTTCCTTTCTTATATGAAAGGCCTCTATTATCTCCCTTTCCTTCTTGCTCTTTCCTTTCCCTATGAATTTAGTCTTTTCAAATAAGGGGGTGCATTGACACTTGTTACAGTGTCCAGCTAAATGACTCCCATAGCCATTCTTTAGGTTAGTGCTGTGTTGACGAGCTCTTTCATTGAAGCACTGTCCCGTTTGACCTATATAAGATTTTCCACAGCTTAACGGTATTTGATAGATGACATTGCTCCTGCACTCAGTGAAACGTGTTTTATGATTAGTGGTGCACAAGTGCCTTTCGCGCTTGTTCATGCGATTGCATATCGAGGACAACTTGCACGGGGCACTGAAAACCAAATTGATATTATGTCTATTAGAAACTTTCTTCAGATTGTGAGACAGCTTGTGTAGGTATGGCACCACTTGCACTAGTCTTTTGTCTTTGTTTTTTTCTTGGGAAGCATCGGAACTTCTTTTCTCTTTCTGCAAAATCGCTTCACATACTGAAGTGATCACAGAACTGGGAAAGCCTGCGTTCTGTAGTCGCGATATCTGATTTAAAAAACTATGATCGCACTCATGCTCACATGACTTATTAAGTGCTGCCTTAATGCACGTCGTCGCTAAGCCTCTATTAATCAATTTAGAGTGTGCGCTGTCGTAACGCAACAAAGTTTTCTTAGATCTGGGATGATATCGCCAGCATACGTGCTCGTCCAAAGAAAAACAGAGGTTAATATCTAGAAACTGAATACGGTTCTTAATTGGCAATTCATACGTGAACCTAAGTCCTCCCGATGAGTTGATGAACAGGTTCAAAATTTCTTCGATCGCGTCATGAAAATGCATACAGGAATCTTTCTTCATAACAATTAAGTAGTCGTCAACATATCTAAACACTCGCGTTACAGGCATGTCAAACAACTTAGCAGAAATTACATTGTCAACCGAGGATAAAAAAATGTCACATAAAATGGGGGCGATGGCTGATCCTATACAGATGGCAGTACGTTGGATGTAAAATTGGCCATCATAATTAACAGCAGTCGAATGAAGATAAAAGTCTAAAAGCGCTAAAAAATTGTCGCTGTTGACACATACAGAATTCTGAAAATTAACTTCCCCGAAATCTTCTATCCTATCGCGCACAGCGCACATCAAACCATCTCGCGGCACAGAATAATACAAGTCCTCTACATCTACTGAAAACGCGGTTAGTGCGGTTCCCTGGTCTTCATTTATGGCCGAGATAACTTCTTCCGAGCTTCTTACCAGGAAAGGGTCATTTATCTGCAACATCTTGAGATGGCCTTGCAGAACTTTTCCTACATGACATTGCCATGACGTCTTCTCGGACACAATAACCCTGAAAGGGTATTCAGGCTTGTGTGTCTTGCAAGTGAAGAAAACATCAAGGAAATGTGTCCTCGTCTTTTTCGCGCTGTTTCACCTCAGTTCTAAGTATGAACCAACTAGCCCTCATCAAGATCTTACTATAGATGCAGGTTTCTGCACTTAATGTACTAATTTTAATGCCAATGCACTATATTTTAACTAGTTCGGCTAGTTCAATAAAGCAATGCCAGCTTCGAACAAAAACGAAAAAAGAAATCTCACGCGTAGGGTCTGCGGAGAAGTTGAAGTGTTGCTTTCAATGGGTCCAATGAATATTGCATAAATGAGTGCGTCATATTGGGGGAAAAACTATGCGGATTGTTTGATGCGTTCATTTGATAACGGATCTATAGAGTACAATACTAAAGGCAATCAACGCGTTCTTTTTTTTTCTTATGCCTGCTCTGAAGCTCGAAATTTAGGGCTCCCATTGATAAAATGCTACGACAAATATCTGTCTACGTCAAAAAACTGAGGTTAATACACGGGAGAATTAAAACTGCTATAAGCGAACTCAGCTTTGTGTTTTTCTTTTTATATTTTGAAAATGATTGCTGCATAAGTATTTAGCTCTCTTGGCTTTCTTCTTGTTGACATGTCGTCTCATGTTTCTGTTTACCCATTTGTTACGTTCTACGCATCGTTCAGTGCGTGCAACTTTTGCTTGGTGCACTGCGTCTGATCAATTATTTGCCCGCGCATGTGCGACATTTCAAAACTTCCAAGGTGGTAAAGAGCAACCGGCTTCATTCCCCGGAAATAGTATATCTTCTTACGTAGTTTGCAACAATAATCAGAATCCTAGCGTACATCCCCGCTATTGTTAACGTCTGGTGATGCAAGTCGTGAAGGGACTTTTGACGAAGTCAAGCACGACGTATTTCGTTGGGCACAAGAAAGCGCTGCCAGCGACGCGAATAATAATAAAAAAAGAAGCTGGCGAGCCGTTTCACTGCTGTGAAGGTGGATTATCAGCGAAGCTGTTTAGCACGCGAGGTAGAAGTGACATGGAATTTAGATCAAACGTATGAGCAAATCTTTTTTTCTCTTCAGCGGTGACGGCGGTCCTCCCGAAGAAAGACGTACGTACACGCATATTTATTTGATCGGCGCGTCTTGATCGGAGGCACACACACATTCACACATTTCCTTGATCGCTGTGCCTTAGCCGGTGGTCTTTGTAAGACAGTCATTCGCTTCAGTGTATGCCAAAGCTTACATGTCTCATAACTTAGATGTGCATTAATTTTTTGTCCTGATCGGTGGTCATCGTGGTGGTAGGTATGCACACACATTCTTGTATCACCTCTGTCATTAAATGCGTAAGCATTTCTCTGCCTACCTAACGAGAAACTTGTACGTGTCGTAAGACAATGAATCGCTGATATCACCGTCAGGAAGAAAAAAAAACATATCTGCTTTGGGCCGTCCGGCAAGGCGAAGATGCCGCCCGAGTCCAAGGACTTCGAGCCGCGACATGAGGCCACCACAACAAAAACTGTCGGACCATTCTTCAATAAATTCCTTTTTTTTGAGAGCTTAGTGATATTGAAAATGGTGCCTATTGATAACGAATCTAGTGAAGCGATTTTGCATCAAGCTCGGGAGCTGAGTTTTTGCACAGACAGATTTGTTGACAGACATGAAGAATCCACGGAACCCTAGCCATAAACACCTCCGCAGTAAAACGGGGGTGCTACTTACCGGAGAGTCCTCCAACATCCATCTTCTTCAGGTTCTTGGCTTCCAGGATAACTACAGTCAGTTTGCCGGCCGTGGGAACGTAGCGGAGTGAGAAGCAGATGTCACCCAGCTTGTTTTCCTGTTAAGCCAGCGAAGGTTTTGCGAGCGAAAAATAATAAAGGGAATGTGGGAGAAAAAAAAAGAACACCTTTGTCAGTCGAAGTACAGAGTACCGTGTCTCTGTGCGGCTTGGATAAGACTGTTTGTGAAATCGATGAGGTTCACTAAGTCCTTCGTCAAACACAAACACTCTGACGCAGAAAGTTTGCTCGGGATCGTCTAGGTTTAGGACAAGCTGTGCAGACTGCGTAGCTAGGCCTGCAGACGGCGTAACCGCTTAGAAATGACAACAGTATGTTGACCAACGGATTTGCCTCTAGCCGGAACACGTTCGGTTCCGCCACGCTGCGATATTTATGGGCTGTGAAAGCGTGCCTCGCTCGATGCCCAAAGATACCTTTGCTGGGACGTTCTGCGTTGCATTCTAATGTTTACGGTGGTGTGATTTTACATGCTGCTCCGTTTTTTTTGCTTGCTTTACGATTCAAATTTGCGATTACATGCCGCGATAGGTACATCGAGAAAAAACAATTGTCCTTCGCGTATATTTACGGTGATATTACAATTCGTTTATTTCTTTAATTCAAACGCCCACTTTTGCAAACGGACGCTTAAAGCAGAAGACACGATTTCAACCAATAAAAGCAAAGCGTTAATGATTGAGTTGACAGCAATATGCGACCCAATGAAGAGCGTGGGAACAGTGTCACGTGTTAGAATGTGCCGTGGAAATTTAGGAGGAAGGATGCAGCGATTTGCCTTACGATAACAAAATGGATCTAAAGACCTCCGTGACTAAATAAGGCAATAGAGTCGCTGCAAATAAGGAGCTATACTGGGTGGTTTAAAATAGAAAAGAAAAAAAAATGGTTTGACTATCCGTACTGCATATGCACGCTGTACGAATGGATTACGCGCAGGTTCATAAAGACAGAAGAAGAACAAGAGAAATATGGGAACACAAAAAAACCTGAAGCATTAGGACAATGCTGGTGGCGCGTATGTACATTTACATTAAGTAAAGAGTCAGCCAGCAACATAGAACACTTTATGCTGACAAAGAAACAACTAAGACAACTACCGTACCTGCAATGAAGTGCAAAGACTGTGATGCACGTCGGTTAAGCTTGCTTTAACGCAAGCTACAACAGAAATTACTCCTCTGTTGCAGTATATGACACTATTGCGCGTAATTATTTTAATGCGTTTATGACTGGAGATTTGACAAATTGAGCACGTGCTCTGGAGTGCTGTTTCTAGCTACAAATCATAGCAGCTGCGACAATCTCTGGCCTGTAAGCATGAGCCATGACGGATGGGCCACCAGCTTTGATTACGGGAAAGGTTTTAGCCCGAAAATTGCTTCGAATGTTCTCGTAGGTAAATATGCAAACTGAAAACCATTGATACAGTGATGTCGTGCTAGTGACGCTGCTTTGAAAGTATTTCCATATGTTACCATATGTGAGCAGTATTTGAGATGCATGAGAATCATGCCCTAGTAATATGGACAAGCGTTCATTTATGCTTTCCGAGTACAAGGATCCCTTTTTGTAAGCTGAAACTTCTTCCTATTGTTGTGCATCCTACGAATGACGCTGCACGTCAACACTCCGACACTTCTCTGATTGCTTAAGCGCATTATGTGCAACACACCACTCGCACTCCTGGTCAGGCTGTAAACAAAGACATCGAAATCGCACTCAGTGTTTGAATCACTCGCAAAACGAATGCATCAAAAAGCACTTGCGCTCAAGGCTTGTCCTTGCAAGAACCACGTTCAAGTTACGAGAATGTACGGAAGTTACCCTCACTGGGTGCCAGCGTGGAATCTTTGAACGAACATCCACGAAAAAGAAGAAAACTTGGCGAAGGAGCTGATTTCATCCAGCGGGGCAATAGCAGCTCGTGAAAAACACACTGCAGTTAGGTTAGATCTAGCTATAGCTGAGTGTGCTACGCAATGAAATCCTTTTTTCTTTGAACACCTTCAGGTGTTAAGCCATTCAGATGCAGTAGCTACTGCGCTAGCTACGTCACGGTAGAGTGATGTAAAAAGCAGCATGGTTGCACGTCAGCTTGATCTCAATTTTGCCTCCATTCTATTAAGGCGGTTATATGCGCTAACTGGCAGTAATATGATCATGTACAGTCCCAACTAGAAGTCTTGAGACCACAGATGGCGTGAACAGATATTTTTTTTGCAGCGTAGGCATGTACGCTGAAATCCAGTAATACAGCTTACGATGCACGTGTTCGGCCAATTTAATTCACCGAGACAAATCCACGTTACCCGCCGTGGTTGCTCAGTGGCTATGGTGTTGGGCTGCTGAGCACGAGGTCGCGGGATCGAATCCCGGCCACGGCGGCCGCATTTCGATGGGGGCGAAAACACCCGTGTACATAGATTTAGGTGCACGTTAAAGAACCGCAGGTGGTCGAAATTTCCGGAGTCCTCCACTACGGCGTGCCTCATAATCAGCAAGTGGTTTTGGCACGTAAAACCCCATAATTTATTTTAAATTCACGTTGAAGGGCTGTGCCAGAAGAAATTTAGTTTTCCTTGGTCCATCCTCTGCTCTCGCTTGTGTTCCCGACTGAACATTCACGCACGGAGCTTAACGTTACGCTAAATGCGAGCGTAAGAGGAGACCACCCTTGCGTCTCTTTGTTCTGCAGCAGTGCTTCATGATGGGAATATATGGATACATAGGACAAGTAGAAGATAGAGAGCAAGACTTGCAGTCACAGTGAATTTTTTTTAAAAGAAAGGGGAGCTTACTTGTCGTACTCTATAAAACGCACGGCACAAACTGAGGGTAAGCTCCATACTTTTCGTCTCGGCCCAAACAGAAGCTAGATCACCAGTCCCGCTTCCGGTGGCGCACTTTCAGACGCTAATTTGTCACTCGTTCTGGCAAGGACAAGCCGTTAGAAAAGGCAAGAATTACAGACAGACAAAGCAGAGAGACGACACAACGAAAGCACACTCGCTAAGGACGGACAACGACTCGCCAAACAGCGGAAGGTGAGGTTAAAGGGCGTGGCGGATGACATCCACTACGTTACGGCACGACACGACACAAAACACACACGTACAGACACACACAGACGGCTACTACACAAAGTGACGACTGCGGTGAAACCAATGTGCGCCGTCGGTTCTTTACTACTCATTATGTTTTGGTTTTGGTTTTGCTCTCACGGGAACGGTTTCTTCTGTGGCCGGGGTGCTCCGGGAAACGCCGACTGTATGACCCTCCTTTTGTTTTTTTGAAAGAAAGAAAGACTTACGAAGACATGCACTGATCCTCGCCGTGCAAATGATGCTTGTGGAAAGCGGACTGTAAGACAGCTCATGCAATATGCAGAAGCTCACAGAACGCGGAAAAAGCGTGTTCCGGGGTCACTTTACCTTACGGGTGTGTTTGTGCCTTGGTGGTTCACCGTAGGTTTTGCCTAAGCGCGTGGTGTTCGTGTTCAAAGGGCTTCGTATATTTCTTATTCCACGATTTGTCACAAAGGAAACACGATGCGTTTGCTGTCCTTTTCTTTTTTTGCTGTCATTCCTGCAACAACGGCGGCAAGCCCGCGCACGTACAGCTTAAAAAAGAAAAGCAGGAAAATAATTGTGAACTAGGAAACGGTATGGTTTCATGACGTAGCTACACAGTGGGACAAATCATTCAAAGAGGTGAAGAAAAAGCTGGACGAAGGTAATCTGCTGAAAAAAACAAATTCTGGTGTTTCTGCCCCCCAGAACCCTATAATGCGCACATTTGCGCACGTATGAGCTTTGAAAATTTTGATGACTGTAGTTTTCCTTTTCTTTTCACGCGCGTAATAGACGTTAGTTTAAAATCAGCTCTCGTACCGCTTTGCTTCATCTGTGTCCATGCTCTTTCACACAGTGCAGCTACATGCTGAAGTCGTACAAACTCACCCCAGATTCTACACTTCTCAGTTTAAACCGTATGGGTTCCGAAATGTCCAATAACTTTTGACTTAGTCGGCGACGAGACGTCTTCGTGTTTTTTTTTTTTCTAGCACGCTACCTGACAAGACGATTTTTCGACGAACCCTTGGCTACGTTCGCAAAGTACAGATTTATGCAACGCGTCAAGAGCAGTTGCTGACGCTGCTTGAATTCGTAACTTGTCGCCTCCGAGAACATTTGAGCGAGCATTACCAGCACTGCCAAAAAAAAAAAGACAGAGTTCACATAAACAAGCAAAGCTTGTACCTTGAAAACTGCTTTAGCGCGCATAAGACCTAAACGGAGAGAGAAGATAGGACAAACCAAAACTTGCTTCGTGAACTTTCGAAATATGAGGTATGCAAACTGTATACTTGAGCCCACACAACGACACAAGTAGTAATGTGTTGTACGTCTCTGCTCTCTTCGTTTTTTGACTGGTTTAAATCTCAAGAATATGTACAACATGACCCAGGTCGCGACTATTCTGCTAAACTTCGTAGTCCAGTGTTCGACGAAAACTCGCCTGGCGAGGAAACATACTAGTGCCAAAAAAAAAACATACAGGCACTCGCCAAGAATAACATTACACTAAAAATAAAACATGACATTTCGGGCCCCGTACGGGTCCCTTGATCACAATGAAAATGTAAGCACCGCGCGCCCATGCCCATGTTGCGCACGCACGCGTACATCTTCATTGTGATCAATGTATCCGTACGGTGCCCGAAACGTCGCTTTGAAAATTTTTGTTTTAACCTTGGCGACTGCATTTTTTTGGCACCTTTAAAAACTGTAGCGACGTTTGCGAAATAAACGTAAATGGATTGTCACCGGTGCAAGGAACAAGTGCAACCCGTAACACAAAGTTGGTTAAGGTTTGGAAAGTTAGCAGTAGGCATGTGGATGGTGCTGGTTAAACCTTTGCCAGTGATGGAAGAGTAAACGCAGACTTACAGTTGTTCACGGTCATAACTGAAAGCATGTTCACTAAAAATAGTGTGAATATATTTTCGGGAATCCATTCTCGCCCGCTACCGGGCTTGACGAAATGATATATAGACTTGTGAGATAAAATTACATTGTCTATTCTGCAGTTTCAAAAAGCACACTGACAACGAGGATATCGATGGGGGCATCATCCACGCCGAGAAAAAAAAGCACGTCCAGCCACAAAATACTATAACACGAATTTTTTTCAAGCATAAGACAGTGGCTCATCCTACTAGGTCTTGTATGAGAAATTAGCGGCTCTGCGCACAAAAGCTTTTGGCACTTAATGCGTTGCACACACAATAACGCACAATGCATCAGTGGGAATGTTCCTCGTATTTTACATAATAATTTTCGCCGACACGAAAATTCAGTAAAGTCACACGCACGAAAATACATAACGTTAAACTTGGCGTCAAACGATTTTTTTTTTATTTCTCAACCTCTGTCGACAAAGTTGCCGTTAGTTAAGCTTACGGCTGGCTGCTCATGCTCCGTGGCTGGTCATTGAGGCAGGCGCATCCGGTCATGCAGGGAAGTTCATACGAGCAATATAATGAAACACGCTTTCTTATTTTGCGTAGCACACAATGTATATAAGAAAAGGGACTTCTCGCCACAAGTTTGCTAGTACGACAAAGTTTTTTTTTCAAAACGAGAGCGCGAACGAAACTTCCCTTCAGGGGAAGCCTCCTACTTGCTTTTACACACGCGGAAAAAAAAATCAGGGAAGAATGTCTGTGCTGATTATAGGAAGGTTGAAAGGCAAAGAAGCTGGCACCAAAACACTCCAAGCTGTCTTTCCTTTCTTCAGCTGTTTAACCCTTCTTTCCAGTGCGCTTTACACAGGAGTCACCTTTTGTTTGGCTCAATCAGGTTTAGTTGAGTAACACTAGCTTCTAAGGCAGAGCTGCACGTGAGAGTAAAGAATCTTTCAATTTACCTGAGTGGATTTGGTCTTTCAGATTTAAACTGAGGTCATGCAGGTTCCTCCAAGTAGCGTACCATGATGTTGGTCGGGCAAAGAAACCTTCCGGCGTCTTTCACGTCCTGAGTTCATCTATAAATTCCATTTAGCACTGAAAATTGTCGCGCATTATCTGACAAACCTCCAGCCTGCCTTGAAGCTTTAAACAGGTTACAGCTAGGGCCAGGTTGTTACCGACGTTGTGGAAAATTAAAAAAAAAAGCTCTTTCACGAAGGTTCCGAAAAGCAAAAGACGGGCTTTTCAACAGCACAAAACCGCTCGACAGCAAAGGAATCATGACACTGGAAGTTAGTCTTTTATGCAGTGAAAACACCGTCGCCAGCTTAATGAACTCTAAAGCCTTTGACCGCTTAAGGTGGCTGCGCACCATCAGACATCCCGACCACATAATGCATCTTGGCTACATTGTCTGCATAGCTATAAAACGCTTTCACGCATAAACCGAACGAGTTCTAGACGCCCAGTCTTGAGAACTCCCACGGTGCTTTTAATAGAGTGGACGCAAAAATGTATAAAAATGAAAATAAGGAACTGTCGGCTAATATTAGCCCTGTTGTTCACGGAAGCTCACATTTATTGCCTCGGGCTGACGCAAAAGTAATTCATCTCCTTCCCGTGTGAGTAATCACACCCGGAGCTTACTGTAAACAGACGGTGTAGACTGGCTCGGTGTTTACAGGACTACCTACAATTTTACGAAGCCGGCGACACATAGTGCTTCGAGCCTCACAACAGCAGTAACATGCCACTGCTATCAAGTCCTGCATCCCGGCAATGCCTCATCGCCATCAGAGGGTCTTGACCTTTGTCGACACGTGAGGCGAACCACGACCGCCTGTGTGCCGAAGTGTTGGCCAGGAATATCACTTTCGCATTTACCTTTAATGCGATCGATAGTGCTATAGACGACATTCATTGGTCTTTGTTGTTGGTGCCGACGAAAAACGAAGCGAGCCAATCCCTGAGGCAACGTAATCGAAGGCGCCAAGATGGGCTGATCTCGGCGCCAGTTCAAGACATGTATCCTCATGAGGGCTTTATTGTAGTTTGCAGCTTCGGGCCGATCCCGGAGGATGTGTGCCACAAGCCGATTCTGAGATTCTGACAATTTTATTCCATTACTATAGCTGAGGAGTACCATGCGCCCCTGATTGAAAGGTTGGCTCACTGATAACGTCAAAGCAAGGATATCATTGGAACCCTTGTTCACAACGACCATAAAGTTCCGTGTGGAACTGTTTACAGTGGTTCTACACAGAATGGGTTCCGTACAGAACACTTGTTCACAAAATCCCATGTGAACCCATTGTGAGTATTGTGAGCAAGGGTCAGGTACGGAACGCGAAGCGTGAAAAATACTTTCTTTTGCTTTGAGTTGGTTGGTGACACAGCCTTTCAGACTTACTTTTACCTGACCCAACGGCTTTTCATCAACAGCTTAATTTCACCACGAGGACAAGCGTGGTTTTTTTAGGAGCGTTTAGCGAGTACTATTAGCGACAAATTTAAACTGTATGCATTCGATTAGTATAAACAAGGTAAAATTTTTTTCAGTTGCTACATGGTTCAAGAAATTAAACCTTTTTTTGTATTTTGAGTCGATGGAAAGTTAAAAAGTCTTTTGCAGTCCTATATCCAGTTATTTATTGACTTGCGCACGTACCCTTCATGCAATTTCTTAGAAAAATATTTTTTCCCTGGCGCCTATAAAAACATCCTAATAATTTCGTGTGCAGGAGTAAGTTATTTTAGTCGGGCGTGAGCAGGGCCCTACTTGGTCGGAATAATTCGTAATATTGACTGACAAAAGAAAATTTACGCTTTATGGCCACTGTTGGAATAAGAAGAAACGAAGTAACCAATGTATTTGCCTCCATCTTTGTACAGTGCACCATTTATAGCCGACCTATCGCAGTTGACTCTGTTGAATAATTAACGACATAAATCGTTCTTTCTCAACATTTGTCGCCTGTGCCTGACTTGAGCAAGTAGTGTCATAAGCATGACTGTCGAGGTTGCCCTTCGCGGGAGATTGACAGCTACTGATTTCGCACTAGACCTTTGATTTCCTCCCCGACCGCATCAGCTCTATTCCAGCGCGAGCGGAACGCTGGAACGCACATGCACTGACATTTTCGCTGGTGGTAAAAGGGCATCCTTACCGCGATAGTCACGAGCAGCGCTGTCTGGCAATCCTAGGGTAATCTTGCGTACATACACAAATATACTACTCATGATCGACACCGCGGCAGCTTAAAATTGTAAATCCCTGCACGCGCAATGTGGAAGATGTAAGTAAGGCTCCCACCTGCAGCAAGTTATCTTTTCGTCCAATTTCACTTCCACTTTTCCTGCTGTTTCACTTGAACTATAATTTCCAATTTCCAGTCAGCTTAACATATAGCTTACCCTACGTTTTCGTTTGCTTGACTCTTTGCTTTTGTCCCACTGTTGTAGCTAACAAAAAATGGAGTTCTTTGGAATCTCTTAGACTTCTCGCTCATCAAATAGTCAACAATTATACCCCAGTCCTCATGTTAGAAATGCTTTGTTTCGGTGAGTTCTAGCCGAAGTCAGAGTTTGGCTGCCATAGTCACATCGCCAGCACACCGGAAAAGCGTGACCACCGAGTGTTTATGTTTTGACTCGCCGAGATAACATTGGTAGCCTGGCTCGTTAGTCAACGTTGTTGTGGTAGCGCACGTCTAGACGCTTGTAGTAACGCAGAAATAGGCAGTAAGCTTTTGTGTTTCGTTTACGTGTCTCTTTACAGTACACAGAAGTGTGCAGGTGCCACAACTTTGCTTCTACGTTGGTCCCTGTGTTCCATCCACATTCTTGGTTTTCGAAAGCCTTGGCTCACAAGTATCCTCGAAGACTTGCAGAAAACATGGCAGCCGTCAAGCGATGTGTGTGTGAACAAACAAGGGCTATCCTACAGTAACGACAGAAAGGCGCTTTTCTTTACCGAATGTTCTAGTGAAAACAACCGCGGAAAGCGCTCAATGTCGTAATTCTTCGTGAGCTATAAAGACGAAACTTTGAGTAAACCTAGCATTCTTGGAAGCTTAAGAAACAGCAACTACCAACGAGTTTAACGACGCATTCTAAGAAATCGGTAAGAAAAGAATATCTCATCGTTTTGGATGAAGCTTCAAGACAGGAATGTGGTGGAGAAAGGTGAAATCCCAAATGCGCCGCCAGTATAGCATTTGTTGGACGAATTGAGAAGTCGAAATTCTGGTTTCGCGTCAGAAATGAAACTATCTCTGCTGACTCTTTTTGAGGGCGATGTGTTTAGTATCATCTCCTCGGATATGCGCCACCTCAAAGGGGCATCAAAATTTTGAAGTCCCTCCCGCTCAACCATTTTGACATCCTGGGTGTTTATCTCTCGTACATTGCAAGCTCGTTACTTTTTCCATAAAGAACTTTAAAAAAATATATCTGAACTTCTGATTGGTGCCGCGCACGTATCGCATAGTTAGCTGTGCAAACAAGTTCGAACCATTACGACAAACGCACCGGAAGGGGACCCTAATTCCAATCGCCTGTCGCCCCACAGTGGCTTGCAACATAAGACGAGACAACAGCAGAATGTCGTGACGTCTTTAATGCATGGGCCTCGGTGCCATGCGACCCGCCAACACGAATGCTTAGAAGAATCGCGCCCAAGATGCCGTAAAGAAGCGCCATGCTCCTTGCATGGAACGCGCGGTAACAGTGTCAGAGATGTGTAACCATCGCCTTTGCTTTTAGTGTTTTCATTAATGTTCACTGTAGCGAGCGTTAAACGCTGAACAAGCATGTCCTTTATGTGCAGCGGTCTGGCGTAATGGTAGTGTTGCCCGGCCTTTGCGTGCAGAGAAGCTGCCAGCGTGAGCGCGTTGTGGCCATTTGGGAGGAGAATAACGATCTCCGCGGCCAGCACACCATCGCCATAAATCGCCATTTCATGCGACGGCGGAAGTGTCCTAGCAAACTTGCTCTTTGCGTGCTTCCGCTTCGCTGCAAACCACGACGTAAGGCATATAGAAACCGCCTAGGTGTCTAGGTGGCCGTGGCGTTCTTCCGCCATGTGTGAGGCGGCGGGTTTATTTCACGGAGCCATGGTGCAAGAAAAGAAAAAAGGAAAATTATCATGAATCGCGCTTTTTGCACAGGTGAAGGAACGACAGCTTGTCGAGAGCAGTGCTGAGCTCTTCAATAAACGTCGTATCTTATTCGTCAAGCGCCCTCTTGAAGACGTTGCACCGAATAACTCCGTTAATAACTACATAACGCATATCTTGCACTTATTAGGCCGTGAATCCCTCGGTATCACGTTAAGAAATTCGCGAGCACTGGGCCCTTGAGTTCGAAAGACGAGCTTCAGGAAAAACGATGGAAGTAAGCTGATCCTGGCTTATCCAACTCTTGCAGTGTAGCTTGAGACAGACACTGGAGGCCATCCCGGCGTACACTGAAGGCCAGGCATTTCGAAATTGCGTCAAGCGACGCTTGCCTGCTTGCTTGCTTATATAAGAGGCCACAGCAACGGATACATTACCCTCATCACGGTGGCACTTCCATGTGACATGAGCTACTTCGGAGGGATCGTGCTCCTAAATTAGGTGGAGAGACCCGACACCAAGCGCTGCGGTGTCGAGGCTGCATGGAGCTCGATGTGGCATTCGGTGTAGCTCGCAGCGCGCCCTGTGGAAACCAAACTTCGGGCCGGGCCAAGCGCTGTTTTGTTCAGGAGAGGTGAGGCAATCTGTAGCTCTGACAACTTGCGTAGCAGACAAACATACATAAAATCAATCGAAAAGAACAAGTTCCCAGGACCAGTGTCTCTTTGAACTCCGCCAATGTAAGCAGCCGTTATAAAGATCACCGTACAGTAAGTGTGCTCACTTAAGGAACATAGGTTGTGTGACTGTCATGCATGCTATGCGTAGCATTTCACTGGGGCTATATCTCTCTAAAGGAACAATGAAAATATTTTAATGGGAATATCTTAACTGCGTAAGGTGCAACGAGACCCTGCCACTTTAGGCGATTACTCTTGACGGACGCACTCGGGCCGTATCGTAGTTGCCTAATGTTTTCGGAAAGCAAGCTCTTCCCTGACTTCTCCACGGTAGCTTGACGCCACAATGGACGAAAATATTTGTTTCTTCGATCATTGTGTATATTTCTGCGCATTGTCCGGGAGTTCCGACCTCCCTCAACTCTCTACGAACGACGCGCGTTTGGCATTACGAGGCTTGGCTCGGCGGCACACTGCAGCTGACGATTTTCGGGAACGGATGGACGAAAGAATGTACTTGCCGAGGAGTTGGTTTGTTATCACTGTTCTCAATGCAGTGCCCTTGTTGACGTATGGACGAACGCATGTTTGTGTGGTGCAGCGTCTGTCCGTGCGCCTAAAAGTGCGCTGTATTTCGAACAAGAACGAATCACCAATTTCGGCCAAGATACACCTGTGGTTCAGCGCTCGTATGCACAAGTTGAGGAAATGGGCCAAGAATTTCCAACGCGAACTTTTGAAGCACGAACCCAGGTTGTACGATGACGGGCTATTGTATATACATGTAGAAATCAGTGCTTGTGATTGTTGCCAACTCTCGCACGTTCTGAAAGTCATCCTTGTAGTTGAAGATAAAAACATATGAGAAACCGGAGTTCGTAATTTTACACGACCACACTACAGCATTTTCCCAATATCGACCGCATACATGGGGTTTCATAGGTAAATAGGCTGCCGCACCTTTCAGATCCGTCATCAGAGCACTATAGCACTCAAAGAGAAGAGAAAGAACCGTGCATTCATGCTACCTTTGAGCGCTGCATGCGTTCTCATGTTCGCTAGTTCATGTCACGATGACACGTGGGAGGCTGCGCATAAGAAAGAGGGCAAGCTGAAGTCCAAAAACGATGACATTTCATTCTCCGAAGGGGCCAGCGTAAGCTAATCAAAGACGCTGGCCATGGCTCGGTGAAGTATTTGACGGCACAGGGATAGATCGAATGAAATTCCAAATGTACGCGGGGCGCGCAAGCCACGCCATCAGATTCCACAGGGGCCTCAAGCTGTGTCTGCAGCAAAGGTCTTTCAGCGCTCCAACAAAGGATTCTAACGTCAACCTGCGAAGAATGCTGCTTTGGATGTGCGCGTGTGAACGATGTGAGCGATGAATATATAGGAATGATGTGCCGCCGTGGGTGAGGAGTGTCGTCGAGGGTGTAGCGTTACTGAGGGTAGGGTCACTGCACAGTGATCACAGAAAAGTGCAAGGCGGCGTGCACCATCACAGTAAATTAGGGAAATTGCAGCACTGATGGACTTGCTACGATTCGTTTGAACAACATAGCGAATAAGCATTTGGGCTTTTTTTCTTGATTGACAAGACGCATAAAAAAGCGTAGTAGAATAGGCGCCACTGACCACTTTTGCTACCGGAGCTGGACGTCGAATAAAGATTGCAGACAATATTAATTATGCCCGGCCCATGTCCGAAACGTTATCAATCAACTGAGATGAGGGGGGGTATTCTGCAAGTGTCCCCCTAGTGCATATGTACATTTCATGTGCTGCTGGTGTGCTGACTGGCTGGGGATGCCTTTCTCCTTCTAACGCGTACCTCAGTCCAGCCAATCAGAACTTCAGCACAAGACGAAATGGGCATCATGTCCCTCCATGGACACTTACAGAATACGTCCACTCAGCTTGGTTCCTCGGCGCTGACTGTTGGTTGCTGTTCTTTTGTCTATTCGTGTTCGTGTAATAACTGTTGTATTACGACAGAATAACACCAGTTTCGCTGTCAAGCGAAGTCTTCACAGTGAAGCGCGTGCTGCATTCTCAAACTGAGCGCATGCGACATGTGCCGAGTTATGAATTCACTGTGGCGCATCAAGTTACCAGTCGTTCATACCCATTGGTTCTAGAGAATGGAAGACTTTAGCGGGGTGCTATTGTTGCCTCTCCATGCCCGCTCCTTTGCCTCCGCATAGCATGCGATGAAAGCAAGTTAACGTGACCTTAATCATGGCCCATTAACTGGTACCAACTACTAGGAAAGTGGGCATCACTTTAAGGGATCCTTAGTTTTTGACATCTTTTACGGACACGCATTAAAATAATACAGGATGCTATGACATGTAATGAGGAGGCACGTCGGTGCAATCTTCGCAGTCTCAACATTATGTGCAGGAAGTTGAGTCTTATCAAGAGAAGCAAAGAAACTTTCCCGTGTTATCAAGAAGGGGCTTGCGTGCCAGCACTTCTCTGTCACAATTTCGCTAAAGTGTCATTTACTATCAGAAACCTAAATAAGCGATTGTGGCGGACAATACCAGACATTGTATCTCATGTGCGCTTTTTTAAGTAATGGGTTTCAATGCCGGAAGGAACAAAGGGGCTGAATGCATAAGGTGGTCGCAGAGACTGCAGCGTGGCGCAGTACCATAAAGGGCATTCTCTTGACGTGATGAACCGTATTCGAACCAGGGATAAGCAGGTATAACCACGGATAACCAGGTATGACTCAGGTTTGAGTGAGCGTTTTCCCAAGGGTTTGTCTTGGACACTACAGCCCATGTTTCGACAAGGTTATCTGTTCTCGCTCTGATCCAGGCGAGGCTCCATACCGAACTGGCTCAGGCCTGAGACGGCCCTGATTCGAATACTGTTGATTACTTCACCTCTCAATCTCACTCTGAATATCTGTCTTGTTTGCATTCCTAGAAGTGCTACGCAAGTGTCAAATAATCAACGTTGAAATTTTGACGAGTGCTAGTAAGTTTCACTACAAAGTAATGCAATTGCAATAAGCTCAGCATATACGTATTGTTGCAAATATTTAGCAGATCGTGTTCGCCCACCGTTAGAAATAGTGAATGAAAGAGAATGCGTACGATGATAAGACATTGCTTAGTAGATATTTAGGCGTCTGTGGGGCGATAATGACATATATCGGCATTTTAGGAAAACATAACGAAGAAGAAAAAGTTGATAGACCATCCTGCTTAGCATTCATGTATTGCGACAATATTAAGCATGAAAGGCGCCACAGCAGATAACACCGCGAGCACCGTTACGCGTTAGTTAAGAACAATAACCTAGAAACAGATGTGCGGTAATGGATCGCCAAGGCACAAACACACGGTCACCACCACGCAAGTGAGGTTTGGTGAGAAGGTGGCGGTGATAAAGATACACGTGGTGGGTGTAAGCGGGACAGAGGCCCCGTAACGGGAGCACGCCGTAGAGGGTCAGGCGGAGAAGCCACGTTCCAGGAGTCACCACCAGCTCTGCTGCAGGAGCGTGAACATGGTAAGAAATGAGGGCAAGGGAAGTACTTCCGGATCCAAAAATTGGGTTAGGAGAGAGAATCACAAAGTATATGAGAGAGAGAGAGAATACGGGTGCAAGCCAGAAATAGGACATGCACTGCGCAGGCGCGGAGGCGGGGGAGGGGGGTAATAGAGAGATAGAGGGAAAACAACGGGGCGACGTCACCGCCGCATGGCGGCGGCGGGCGGCAATACTTACGGGCAGCCGTGCGTTCCGCAGCAGGTTTGGGAGGGAGCAGGTGGGCCATGATCCCAAAGAGAGAAAGGGGGTTTCAAAGAGATAGAAGTTTTTTTTTTGCGATGCGACACGGAGGAGCGGCGAGCAGACCATGTACGAAAAAGAGGACATGAAAAAAGAAGACTGGGAACGTAGCGTGAATAAAAAAAAAGTTGAGGCGTAAAAGAAGAAAGCTTCAGGAAGAAAAAAGAGATGTGAAAAAGAAAGCAGGGTGTTCAAGGGGGTATTTTGATGTCGATAGTTTGCTCGCCGATTTTAATTGGTGTTGACGGATATGGCTTCAGTCAACTTTTTTGCGGGCAGGAGCCCATATTGGGAAAGTAACAAGCCAGAGCAAATAAATGCAGATAAAACATGTACAAGTAGACGTCCTTTGTCTGTATGTGCATATTTTTTTCTGTTATCAGTATCGACGTTTAGAAAAAAACGTCTTAGAGCTATCTAATCTAGTGTGTTTATAAGTAGGCATTCCAGGCAGGTCAGTGGACGCGAGATGTTCTACATATTCTTTTTTGCAGCACGAGCGGCGACTTTTATAAGCAGCTGCACAGTGGTACTGTACAACTGTGCTAGAATCACTTTGTAAAGAAGCAGTTTAAAACAGGAAAAAATATTTCAGAAAGTATTCGTTGATGCATTGGAATCGCAAGCATTGAAGAAGGTTCGCTTCTCAAATTCTGCAATCGTTTATTCGGAAGAAATGTTACCGGCGAATGTTGATTTCAATTGATTTGTAATTGTATGCCACGATTGATTGCCACTGGTTCTTACACATGACCTTAGGCTCGGTGCCCGAAGTATGACTTCTCTTCAAATCCCGAGGCTTAAGTCTACGCTCGTACTGCTCAAAAGAAATTGTTGCGGCAAAAACACTTTTAATGTACCAAAAATGGTGTTGACTGAAGTATGACTGAAATGTGATCGTTATGCAGCTCAGTAAAAAGATATCAATCTCATACCGGTTGTACAATGCTAGGTAATAAAAAAGCGATCACAGCTAATCGACATGAATCTCTGCAATGAAAGTATTGAGCCGATGAAATCACGTAATAATATCAACTACAGCAATTTAATGTTTCGCGAAAACAATAAAGCATTTATTTTAGTACATATAATGCGACAGCTGTCGTGAAATTTCGAATTAATGACAGAGGTATTACAGTAGTTTTAAAGTCGGATTACAAGACTTAAAATTCAACATGTGTGATGCCTGTGGCCACAATCTTTTAATCGGGTATAACGTGGAACACATGGAATGTATTGAATGCTGCCGGCCACATGCTTTTCAAATGTTTTTGCGTCCACATAATGTAATGGGAAGCTTCTGCTGCTGCTGGTTATGGGGTAATATAGCGTGCGTGATCATAGTAAAGTGCTGTTAGAAAATATATTAACACGCTCGCGCAATGACTCGAAGGTGGGTTGACAACTCAACCTGATAATTCTGAAATGCCATGTGCTGAAAATTAAATGTGCAGACTGCTGCGTTTACAGAACGCGTATGATGTTTTCATATTGAAGTATGAGAAATAAGCAACAATGCATGTGTGCTCTTTGCGGATATTGAAGTCACAAACATAACTTTGCGAAAGTTGTCTATGTGAGTTTATACAGCAAATATTCGCCAGGAGAATAAGCGCCATGATGCTGTAAACATGGTGACGTTCTACATGTAAAACATTACCATGGTTTTAGTTCGCAACAATATTACATATAAGCCATATATGGTATTGCTTGATAAGCTTACGTGACGTGGAACATCAAATCCTGAAAGCAATCAAAGTCCGATTTATGACACAAATTCTGTAAATTATAAACATACATTTGAAGCTTCAAGCTTCACAGGAATGATGCAAGTCGTAATAATTGTTCTGCTCAGCTAGATTTTCGCGCTTCTGAACCTTATCACGAAAATTTTACATTCGTGACATAAATGAGCGTGAGAACAGAAAGAAAGATTCTTTTACTGTTGCACCACTGAGCTGCAAAGTAGGGTGAACATAATGTCTTCTGCGAAACGCGAGATATAAGTAAATACACAATCATTTTCAATTATATTCGTTGCCGAAGGCAACCTGAATCCCCATAGCGAAAGTTTAGCATTCCTGCATTGCCTGCATTGCCTGCATTGTTAAAGTGGCACGACCGGGTGCCTCTCTTGTGCCATGGGAGGAAACAGTCACAGACAGACCCGTGAAAGATTGCGACAGACGTGGTGCCCTTCCTCGCACTGGACACGTTTTGTGCCGAACGAAACACTGCTTGTGATTTTGGGACATTCCCTGCCAGCACAGGTCGACAAACAGGTCATGCTGCTTGTTCCGCTGGTCGTTATGCCAGGGATGTACCAAACGAAACTGAATGGAAATAAGGGATAGAAAAAAAAAAGAATGCTCCACATATGACCACCACTTCACACTCACGGCCAGCACAACGCATGCGCCGCCACACAAAACCAGAGCCCACAGAGGCAGCCAGGTTGCTTGAGCTGCAAGGCTCGACCATTTACAGAAATATAGCATGGGCCACCTTCACTGGCATATACGAACATATACTTTCGTTCTGGAATTCAAAAAGCTACCAAAGGGCAGTCGAAGATTTCCTTCTAAAAAACTCGTTACGCACTAGAAAACATGTCCGAGCACCGCAAAGCTGTGACTGACAACTGGAAGGGCGTTGTCATTTATGCAGTCCGGTTCATACCGACCAAAGACAGTGCATAATGCAGCACGTCTAGCATTATCGTGACTGTAATTCTTGTACACCCTCTTGTGCAATCTACAATTCCTTCCCGTAGCGTTCCGTGTCGTGCTAATCCTCTTGGTTCCGTCTTACAGTGTGCAAATACATCGAACCATTTGCATTTTGGCACACAAACTGGAGGCTGATCGGTATACTAGCATCCAAATGTCCCTTTCAAGTATTTGGTAAATACTCGTCAAGATATTAGATAAAGCTAGTGATAATGCATTCGAAGGAGAAGTCAAATAAACTTAGCAGCACTTTGTGCCAGCGAAAAAAAAAAAACCCTCACTGCCGTCTTAAGCCCAGAAAAAAATACATCAAAGCTTCACCTCGGCACAACTGTTTCTTTTTGAAGCTTTATGGACTGAGTGCAAGAACAAAGATGAATTCGCGAACAAACTTACTCAGCGTATGCGCTAGGTCGTTGTCATAATATTTAGGAAGAGAGAATCGTAATGTTTTATACGAGAAATATTTTAGAAAATCAGTATCTGGTGGCAAATAGATAAAATGTTTACCTCAAAGATTATAAAGCCAATCCTGCGACTACAAAGGGTTTTGAGGAACTAAAGAACCTTCAAACAATCGAAAAAAGATAGTCCACTATAAGTAAGCCTACAAATGGAGAAGAATCTTTTCGATCCTAAATTTCCAAGAAACCGTGAACATTTTGCAAAAATTTATCTCCTTCAATGATGTACTCAGCATACAATTCGCGACCTAAATGTGAGCTTGATGCGAAATTTTGAGGCAGAAGTATTTTGAGTACGAGCTTGGGCACAAGGTTATTCTTCCGGAATGGCCCAACTTTTGAAACTAGCCTTTTTTTCAGCCTCAGAGGGCTTCGCCTTTTGTAATAGATATTCGAATCTCACAATGTGTTTGGCTTTCGATCACAGCAGGCTAGGTGACTGTTGTATTGCAAACGTTCAGCCATAGAGCTGCAGTAATTCACAGTAAGCCTATGCAGTTCAGACATTCTAGCTCATGTTCTTGCTTGTTTCTGTAGAACGTAGTTGAACGCCACTGCGCGTGTGCACATGAACGGAGAACTTATAATTAAATAATTTACAAAGAAAGGCAGTGCAATGGGCTTCATGGTCTGGATTGGCGTGGGGTGAAAGTGGTCACGTGACTAGGTCATGTCGGAGCGCTTGGTACGCTACAACAACAACAAAAAGAACAAGCTCTATACAAGTAGAGCTAGACAGTCTACTTCTACATGGTGTTGTGAAAGGTCACGTGTTCGTACAGGGGGGCTTCATCTAAGTGTAGACTACGGTGACAAAACTCGACGCTACTCAAGTGCAACGGTGAGTCTGTGGTGGTTTGTTTCATTGCTGCAGTCAATTATACCTAACCAACGCACCACATCAACTTCTACTGTTGACGCTGAGCAAAAGGGGCTGTGTGACATCGTCTAGGCTTTCATGAGGCGTTTATTAATAATTACGAGCTCAGACGAAGCTGTTTCTACTATATATGTGTAAGACGTTAGGCACCTAAAAGAAAGAAACATTTGCTAGAAGGAAGCTTTTTTGTTTGAAATACAGAAAGGGTAGCCACTCGTTATATACGGATAACTTCGAACATGGAAAGATGTGCCAATTAGGCGTAGGACAGTATAGAGAAAGCTCAATACGAATTTGTTACTTCGTAATGTCTGCGTACACATGTGCCTTTACGCCAAAGATTAACAGTCCCATGCTCACAAAATTGCCTTGCACTGAACAGGATGTTACCTTGTTGCAGAGTTGCACATGCAAAAGCACGCTTTAAGTCTCTCGCTTTGCGTATGACACAAGCTGCATCGAAACAGTCCAGACGTATTCTGGAAATTTTACAGCACATCATGTAACGTCTTACACATTGCCCAAGTGCCCGAAAGCCTTAAATGTGGCACGTGACACAGAGTCCCTTTCGCTGCCGCTGACGACACACACACATACGACACAATGTTCTCTGTTCCGTCTGTCCCTCGCATCCTACGCGAGACAAACTCGGCAAAAAGAAAATATAGAGGACAAGGTGCTGACAGGACACCTTGTGCATCTGGTGCCGCTACAACATGGCGGCGTAGCAGCAGTAGCCACAGTAGTACCTCTAACACCGAGAGACACAGAACGTGGGGAGAGGGAAAAAGTAAAGAAAAAAATGAAGTGAACGAAAATTCGACAAAGGGGCGGCTATCGATCAGGAAATGGTGGGGATGCAGCATTCGGAACATCGTGCGGCAAGCTCATGCCCAAGCTGTCCAAGAGATGCAGACACACGAGAGGTGCCCAGAACAAATGTTCACGCATGCAGAAAAACAGGCGGCTCGCACATGCGTCTTGCAGTATGACGTTTCATGCAGAAGCAAAAAGGGAAAGGAATGTGCCAACCGTACTGTACCAGGGTTGCGACTTCGGCTTTCGGAAAAGAAGTTTACCAGACCGTTCCGTTTCGTTTTACCTGTCTGGTAGCGCGTCTGCCACATGGAATGTTCCCGCAGAGTTCTCAGCACATATTTGACAGAGTGACCATCGATTTCACTGGTAAAAATGCGTACTGATGACGTTTTTTCTGGCTCCGCCACGGGGCTAAGCCGTGAGACTTGTTGGGGAAACGGTGCCGGAAAAGTTTACTGATGCGTCTATGTTTATTGCTTAAAAACTTTGTAAGATGTGCTGACAACTAAAGCACCCGGTACGTTTCTCGACACTCGGTGAGTGTCTAAACACCTCACGGAGAACAATAAAAAAGGTATTTGTCTTAGAGCTAATGTGGCGCTAGCTGTTTCCTAGCGGAATGTGTCTTATATGGTGAATGACGTTCATTGAAATGTCTCAGTCCAAGTAACTGCAACATTAGGTCCCTAGCTCAACTGACTGCCAGAGCGTTCAGATAGCATGTAAAAGCTTAAGAGAGAAACATTATGAGAACCGTCCACGTCTTTTCCAGTTAAGAGAAAGAGTCCGAGGCCAAAATTATAGATTTACCGAAGCGTGTTTAAAGCAGCACATGAAAAATTATTTGCCAGAACACTTTTGCTACCTTTAGAATGGCAATACTTGTTCGCACTAAATGTAATTGTTTGTTTATGCATACGTTGCTTTTTCAAAACACTTAAATAAAAAATAAGCCTTGGTGCTCCTTAATGTATATCTTTAAATAGCATAATGTTTCACACATTCCTGATTGCAGGCAACGTTTGTATCGTAAATAAATGTCACTCGCGAATGCCTTTGGGTATGGCACTGGACATGACACCTTTCTCTTTAGAGTTTTCATAGAAAAATACTTTCAGTTACTATGAGATGGTAAGGATCCAAAGCTAACCACATAGACTGAGCATCCAGATAATGCTGTCAACCATACCGTATTACACTTTGCCGGAATAAACACTTCTCCTTCTTTAAAAAACGAATGGGTAGCAGAAGGCATGCTTTTTAGGCGTTCACGTTAGTCTAAGCTATACGGTAACACACCCGATGTTGCCGTTATCAGCACACATACGAAAACCATACTACCTCAACAGCCGAGCTTGGTCGAAGCGTTGCAGACGATACATGCACGTTCTTTGCAAAATTTTGTTCACATGGGCGTCAGCTGGACACTTCAACTTAAATATAAGACATCACTTCACAGCAGTTAAACTATTTAAACTCACAAAGCTCATAATAGGTTGTAAACAAGCCAGTCCACTCTATTGTTTATGTGGCATATGAGTAATTGATGAAAGTATTTAGGTGAAGCCTTAAAGTGGAAGTAATAATAACCTCTTTTTTGAAGCAGGACTGAGAAGTAATGTTGCCGCCAGAAATTAAAGCGGCAAACTTTGCCAGTGAAATGCCAGTACTTGCTTTGAAGCATAGTTGCGACACAGGTATTTCCAGAGTGTTAGGAGGAATTATGACTAATTTCGATATTTCATGCCTGATTTTCGTTTCAATGTTAGACATCATGATTGTGTACCCTACGCACGAGTAGGGTTCAGAAACAGGTGCTACTTCGGGAAATGTGTGAAAAGATAGACGCAGCGTAGCGCATTTGTACAGGCATGACCTAGAATCAGAATTCGCACGTATATAGTGAACAGCGGCCATGAATGTACTTTCACCGACCTGAATTAAACGGGCTTGTGCTGGCACAGAAACGTCAATAAAAGGATACGACACCGAACAACGAGCTTCTGCATCAAACCACGGCGGACACTGCGGTTGAAAGCAAATGAAGGGTGCGGGGTCAAAGGTCACTGACCTGTCCTTGTTCGCCCTCAACGCCAGTCAGGTCCCTCCACTCCTCGATGGTCTGAGCGAGGTCAATTGTATTCATGGGCACTTTGACCTCACCGATCTGGTCGTGCTTCGAAAAGCGGTCAAAGTCGAAGATGGCGAACACGAGCGTCTTGGTGGTGATCTCGGCGTACGGGACCTGGGAAGAGCAGGGAGTCATGGTTGTTTAATCATGGGGAAGGCATGGCTTTCCCCAAGTACACAGGCTCGGTTGTTTTGCGTGAGTAAATCAATAAGTCAGTGACGCAGTGAAGTGTGGAAGCATTTGTCATTAACTGAAGTGCTGCTGGATATTTACGAAGCTGTAAACGGCAGTTTGCATCAGTATACATAAAAAAAAACAAGCACTACATTTAAGCTATCCCTTTCGAGAACGAATAAATCATTTATTGTGAAGACAGCATTCGCCCACAGTGAAGACCGCCATCGCCTGCTTGCTTGATCTGCAAATTATTCCACTCGCCCACATACGGGAAAGAGGCCAAGAATTTCGCGGTAGTTGATGGGGAGCGGGGGTGCAGTCGAAGATTATTGCAATGGTTTAAAGGAAGAATTTGGAGAAAAAGAAAGCATCTCCTTCAAACAAAATTTACCTAAATAATTTAAATTCAGTCGCACGAAGGAGAGAAAAATGTTTAGATTAACAATCGGTACTTAAGTTACTTTGTGATGTGCGAAACTCTTCTTCTGTAAACTATAGTAAATGTTGTCCGGTTTCGACAAGTTATTCTGTGGTTGATACCACTAGCTCTGTTCTATACTTTCTTTAGAAAGTGCTTGAGCATCAATAACAGAACTTAAATCACGTGATGATTACGTTCGCGCTACTCGATTCCATTATTGTTGCTCCCCTATTCTGTAGCGGTCGATTCTGGTGATAATCCAGAGGGCGCGTAGCCGAGGAAATCGTGGCGTAACCACTAGTGTTTTTAAAAGAGGCATAAACACTTAACGAAAAAGTCGTACCGTTCGTTATTGCAAACGCCTGCAAAAATATCCTGTGACACATATGCCATACATCCAATAATATCATATGACCGTATTCTATGGGAACACAGATAAATCATATATGTTTAAAGGCGAGTATTGGATATGTGGCGTATGTGTCGTATGAGAGTGTTTTGGTAGCGAGCTCATATATGTATAACGAAACGTACAATTTGTGAGGAAAATGTTCACGTGATACGTTTTTCACTATATGGACTGGGAAATCATTGACAAGAGCTGTACCTGTAAAACGGAAATGAAGTCGATGTGCCGAGTCCCGTCAGCAATTTTCTCCAAGTGGCGCTCAAAAAATTAACGTTTACTGACCTCATGGCCCGATGCAAGCACACGCAGAGATTACGTCCCTTGTATTATTCAATCTACATTTTTTGCATGCAAAATATATGGGTAAACAAGGCAGATGCCGAGGACACCACATACCATCTAACGTGTTTTCATGTTCTCTCGTGGGGTTGTGCACGGGCGCAGGTTTCGATGGACACTTGAATGACTCACGGTTTCTATAAAGGCGTACGGCCGAGTTGAGAGTTACAGATGCCAATATTTACAGATGGGCAACCAACGACTGCGACTTTAATCCCATGACCTACCACTGCAGAGGCCGCAAGCTTAAGGCATGTCGCTATCTGCAGCTGCCAGAGCGAGGTTTTCAAATATATTTGCTCGTGTCACGGTAGGTGACTGATGGTGCTCGTAGTATAACATGCCGGAAGTAATTTTCCTGACGCCAGCCTTGCTCAGAAAGGGTGCAGCTCTGCAATTTCATTTTATGCACAACTAATGGCTTCGTCAGCCGACGACTGGCGCAGTTTGTAGTGTCACATGCCGCAACTTGCGCATTAAGCCAGGCTAAATTGAGAGTGGCGTGTGACAGGTAATTGCATTAGTCAGAGTCACACGCTGTCGGCGAAGTGTTTCAGGCCGGAACGGGTGCTCTGTCTTTTGTGATGAAAATTCCGAGCAACGCACATCAGACGGAGAACCAGCGTAGCCATGCACTTACGCCTGAGCCTCTCTACCGACGGCCGCGTCCTACACGTTTTGCCGGCTACCCACCTTGAAGTTGAATGTCTCGTTGAAGACGGGATTGAGGGTCTTGCGGTGCACTTTGGTTTCGTATTTCTTCTTCTTGTCCGGCAGGAGGTAAACCTTGACGTACGGGTCGGACGTGCCCGACATGTCCAAACCAGGCAGGTCTTCGGCTTGGATCACAGTCACGGCAAGCTGCAGCAAGTCGCATAGAACGGCAAGTGTCAGAGCTCTTAAAAGCGCCGAGGTCTTTTTTACAGATCGGGACTGTTAAGAAAATGTTTGTTTCACTCGCGGGCACTCAGTGTAAACAGGGAACGCTTGGGAAGCATCTCAGTTCTTTAGAGAATCTAAATGGGGCTGATGATGACGACAGCGACAGTGTGCTTGTTTATTTTTTCAGAGAATGCGGCTTTTCGTGATTCAGAATTCACAAGTTGCAGGGCACGGCCGCGTTGGAGGGGTAAACTCAGTCAAAGAATCGATGGGAGGGAACAACCGCATAGAGACAGCAGTTGTCACAATAACACTGCGAAAAGGCAAACACAGCGATGTCAGTTTTCAGTATTCTTGTGTTGCGCATCATTTCAGAGGTGGTTGCCTGCGACCGATTTGCTATTACAACTCTCCCGAATCAAGGCCATGTTGTGCAAAGGACTGTGCCAATACACCGACTTTAGAAGAACTCGGAGGGTAAGTTTCGGATGCCACGTGTTGCGTTGCATAGCATTACACCATGGCTGCCGGGGTGTGCCGTGACGCGCCCTATCGCCATGGGAATGCTGGGACAACCACGCGTGCTTATTGGTCTCTGTGGGTGACGTAGATCTGGGCTCGTGACGCAGATCTGGTCGCGTGCGCGTGGCGACGCGAGCCATCGCGAACTCGCGTTTTGCTTCTAGGCGCACGAAACGTCTC
Organism: Dermacentor albipictus; assembly: GCF_038994185.2. Classification (NCBI taxonomy): domain Eukaryota; kingdom Metazoa; phylum Arthropoda; class Arachnida; order Ixodida; family Ixodidae; genus Dermacentor; species Dermacentor albipictus. The sequence continues at coordinate 40,433,204 of NC_091830.1, forward strand.
GCACCGTCTGAGTACGCTGGCTCTATGCACAGAAATTTGTAGAGTAAGCAGATGATGCTGTTTTTCTTTTCACGGAATGGTAATTGGGTACGTAATATACAAAATGCATGACGCTGATATACAGAGCGCGAAGTATGTGCAATAGAAAACATGGCGTAATTTATAGCGTATCTGGATTTTCCTTTAGACAGTGAGCGTAGTTTCGTGGATGTACGTACGCCATTGTAGTTGATGTCCAAGTAAACTAAATAATTCGTCCCGTTAACCTTCTGCAAGAGACATATGTTCAATATCAAAGATTTAGTGTTCGTTAATCGGCTGTGTTTCGCAGCGAAGACTACGTAGTTGCTTTTCGCTTTGTTTGCTGTAAGACAATTAGAGTCAAGCCAGCTTGAAAGCTTTTGCAGAACATCATTACCTGTTTTGTTCAAAGATACAAACAGATACATATTCCAATGCGTTACACACTAGGATAAGAACGCCACGAGAAACATATTGTGCGCCCAATCACTTTAAACATGATTGGTGTCGAAGTGCTCCCGCTCTGACGTTCTGATGGTTTGCCAATGTCTTCTCAGCAGTCATTCCACGTCTACTCGATTCGCGTCTACCAGCAGCTGTTTATTACCAAATCCTAGAACTAATTATGGCAAATGTACTACTAATTTTTCAGCTCCACTACTTTAGAACTTATTACCATGTCATATCAAGATATTCTCTCATTTTCGCACATTCAAATCAAACCTCCGTAAATTGTTGCGCTCAATATAATAATTTCATCGTTGCCATTTTATTAGTAATTGCTTCATATAATTAAAATATCTTACAGTGTCAGCTAGTGACTCATTCAATACAGTGTCCTGCATGTTTGCATATAGCTGCTTTGTTGTTACACATCCTACTCATATCCAACCGGAGGTCCCCTGTACAGTCTGTTGACTGTGGGACTCTCCTCCGTATGTTTGTATAATCCCCACTTGCAACCTTACTGTTGCGCCCAATAAAGCGTCTCATAGCTGAGCATTTCATGCGTTCACCAAAACCAGGTCATGAGCTTCACGGTATGTATACGCGGATGTGTAAAAAGCGAGGTGCCAGGTCACGGACACACTATAATATCACCGACTGCAGCGAAGACTTGACGACTGCACAATTCCACACGTTGTTTCGTGGCCACGGGGGTCGCGTTTATCTTTCTAAACCGTTCTGCTTTGTTGAAGGTTGAAGAAAGGCTTGACTCCAATTATGCGAGTGACGTGTTAATGACTGCAAGTGAATCAGACGCCGGTACACGTTCCCGTCACGATTCCCGCGATGCCTCACCGGCGACCGCTTGAGGGCGTTCGCCCCTTTCTAAACTCGTCTATTGTGGGCGTCGACGAGCTCTGACGTAACGTATAACGCCCGTGTGCGTCTGTTATTTCTTCGTGCGTTTTGTAATTCGTCATTATGTGGGCACAAGCCCCACATAACATCGCGAGCTCAAGGGGATGTCGCCAGCTTGGCAGTCTAAAAGCACTATCAGATTTTACTGCGAGAGCAAAGTCGCCCTCGCACCCGACCCCATGATAGAAAATAGAAAAAAAAAGATGAACAAACACAAAGCACAAGAAGACCGTCGCTGCGCTGCATGCTCATTTTCACCGCGGCTCTCGGATTGACAATCAGCCCTATCCAATGCCTCCCTGGGAATTCACCAGCATCACAACTAATAAGCCAACGAAGTTACGACGCAGCGATACAACAGGTACTATTGACGAACACAACATCGTCGATGCATCATGCGTTAACACCTGCAAAGTTTATACGGATGCTGCCATTCTCCCAGACGGCGGAAGGACATCATTCTTGAGTACTACGCATAATTTCATCAGCGGCCACCAGCGCTATTTATCTACGGAAGCCAGCGCTCTAGTAATGGAACTTCAAGCCATCCACGACGCTGTGCAAGATGCGACATCTAAGCTGCCTACCATGAAGCAACTAGACATCTTCACGGATTCTTTAGCGGCTATTCAGGAACTCAAGAAGGTCGATAAGGCGATGGAAATCTGCGAGAGCATACACACTATGAATAGTAAGACAGCTACTTGCGTCAAGGTACACTGGATTCAAGGCCATTCAGCGAACCCTCACAACATTGCTGCTGACCAGCAGGCACACTGCCCTCCTAATCCTGATCCTCCCCCTATTCCCCTCCCACCCCAACCCCGTAACTCGCTGCGAGCCCGTAAAAATGTTCTCCGGCAGGACACACGCGCTCTTATCCCACCGTGTGTCTGCTCCCTCCCCCTTCACCTTACTAGGGCGGAGGAAGTTGTGCTTAGGAGGCTTCGGGCCGGGGTGGCCCTTACACCGGCTGTTGTCTCAAGGTGGAACTGGTCGAATTTGCCACTGGGTGCTACGTGTCCATACTGCTCCGTTCCTGTGGTGGAATCAGATGCATACCACCTAATATGGACATGTACGGGTTTACGATCGGAACGCTCGCGTCTCCTACTGCAAGCCGGCCTCCGCTACAGTGCGACAACCAGCTATGACCGCTGGATACATGATAACAGATTTCACAAAACACTGCTTCAATTCATACACAACACAGGCCTCACAGCACACATATAATACACATATACGCTACAACAATTATGCCTTAAGGGCAAGCCTTCATCGCAATAAAAAAAAAAAAGAAGACATCCGAATGTACGTATCTACGTTTAATGCGATTGCTGGATGATACGCTATTTCAAGTACGCTAAGCCGACGTGTAAGTCTGCGAGAAGATTTGTTTGTTTGTATTCTTCTTTCCTGTGAGCTTTCACTTTTTTGATGCAGAAAGCTTACTGTAACCGGATGAATGGTCTAACGGCTAGGGGCATCGTTTCACCGAAGTGCTAAAAGCCTGAGCAGGACGTTGCGCGAGCCTTATCGAAACCAGACGCATTGCGCAAGTACTCACGTTCACGCTCCGGTATACTTTAGCTCCGGAGTTCCATGAATACGATGTATAGAAGTGCAGAAACAGAACGTTAAGAAAACGAGAAGAAAAAAAAAACATCTCAGCAAAGTGCAGACATTCATCCATTAGCGAGTTAGAGCGAAGCCTAGCAATGGAGTCTGCAGCATGAAATAGAGACCGAGGGTTGGAGACAGAGTGATGGAGACAATGATACAATGCTTTAGGAAGAGCTCTGCACAAGCTATGAAAATCTAAAGATAACAGCGCTGAATGCTTCAGTGTGCATTACGTGTAGGCGGTGCTGGCCTCACAAACAAAAATGCGGTAAGAAAGAATATCAGAGCTGCGCTGTGGTGAAGATGGGTCTGGGTCCTCAGCGAAATGGAGCGTGCCGCACCCACGCCGCAGTTGCGTAACGAGAAACGAAACTACGGCGCAGAGGCGCCGACCGACCAGCGGGTGAATTCTGCGTTTCGTCATCGTTAGCGGTTTAGGTGGGCACCAACGAAACACAACCCGCCGTGGTTGCTCAGTGGCTATGGGCTGCTGAACACGAGGTAGCGGGATCGAATCCCAGCCACGAAGGCCGCATTTCTATGGGGGCGAAAATGCGAAAACACCCGCGTACTTAGATTTAGGTGCACGTTAAAGAACCCCAGGTGGTCGAAATTTCTGGAGTGCTCTAGTACGACGTTCCTCATAATCAGAAAGTTGTTTCGGCATGTAAAACGCTATAATTTAATTTAATCAAATTTTTAACGAAACACAATGTGCAGCCCTGGTTCGTTGTGCAAGAATGGCGCCGCGATCATGTGGGAATGTGCGTTGCCATCGTTGACCACTGTCCCGTAGCCAAGGATGGTTATTATGGCCACGTGGTGGAATGCTTGGCAACATTCGCGGCGAGGTGATATATGGCGACAGTGATCTGTACGCGGAGAGGATGCTTTGACCATCATAACGGTGTGGCTGGCAATGTTGCTTCTTGTGATACGTGGACCAGTGTCCATATACGTAATTTGCGGTTACTTGAAAGCTGTTATTAACCTTTGTAGTTGCGGAACGTCATCCGATTTAGCATGGTCGTTATCTTCCTTAGTACAACTTACTAGCACCATTTTTTTTGTTCCGATGTGGATGCTGTCTTAGCTGCGGCTGCATGTCACCTTTTGTTGCATGTAAAGCATAAACCAGCTCACGGAGTGATTCAGATTGCTCTGAGCGGCGTTAGGAAGTATCATGGTGCATATGCAAGAATGGAAAGACAAACAAATACGCATTCCCGTTCGAAGAAAGACGGCTGGCATCGCCCGGGCACCCATTGTGAATGTTCGTGCCCACATATCTATAGAAAAGTTCCTACGCAAGGTTTTATACCCGCGACACTGCTTCGCCAAAAGTGCCAAGCCGACTTAGTTCACGCATCTTTCTGAGACGGAGCAGCTGAAGTGCGAGAAAAAAACGGGCAAGTGAAAAGTACAGACGCTGAACTGACGATAAGAAAAAAAAATAAAGCACTTCGAACAACTCCGGCATCATACTAAAGGTGTGTTGTCCACTTCGTTTCCATGCACCGGATTTGCACTGCATTTCTTGGAAGCGACGTGATTTCCCCGGGAAAGTTTTCAATGGCCGTGGCTCTGGTCGCAGAAAATAAACGTGCTAGACAGCCCCTGAGACTTCCCGAAGGAGCCAACCGGAAGTATCGAGCGGTGAGATGGGGCACCTTAGGGAAGCCGCGTCGAGTCTGGAATCGGTAATCGAAGGCGCCGGTCAGAGCTGCCCAATCCATATATTTGTATTGCAGGGAAGCGCAAGTGTGGCGAAATGTGTTTACCCATTGTTGCCAGGAAGGGTCTCGCCTGCTTTTTTTTTCTGCAGTTTACCATTTTCGTCCCTGTCATCAACACTGTTCCGTGTTTTTTTTAAATTTTCCTACCTTTATCCCTCCCCCGTCACTGAACAGCTGGTCAGAACTTTGACTGAGGCAAGCTTTTAGGCTTTTCTAACATATTAAGTTCATCTATACAGTGAAGCCGGTCGGAATAATGTCAACGAAAGTGTAGACTGTTGGCGGGAAGTTGGTACCATCCCTTACAAAAATTTTTATAGAACGTCTATGGACAGTTTATAGACGTGTACAGATTGTCATAGGATTTCAACAAAAAATTTTTAAGGGATGCGAGCGCAAAGCTACCAGCGGGAGAAAGAGCAGTATGCGAACGTGAATATCTAAGATTCACTTTCTTTAAGGGACATCCGCTGTTTTGAGGATTAAATAACAATAAGACATGAACAAATATAGAAACAGTAGGGACAAGATGGCACTCGCACATGTGGAACCACATAAATAATTAGACCACACTGTGACCACTGGCTCAGGAAACCAGAGATAACAAAGATAAAACAAGCACAGGTGATGGGCGGCAACGCCGGTTAGGAAAGAACGCAGGAGTTCTTCGTGAAGTGAATAATTTTGGAAGCGCCTGTTCATGACTAACTATAATGCGTAATGCATAAAATAAGACATACATATTAAGAAGCTGGCTAAGACAAAAGTTAGGGACTTTTGACAACTTGTTTTCGCACAGATACAGCACAAGAATAACCAAGAAAACATAATGTAATATTTTGACTTCACGTCGACCTGATTGCAAGCGTGGTTCTCGCCCGGTCTCCCGAAAGGAAAGCTGAAGCTATACTGCTTTCGCTAATGTACCGGCGTTATTCCCCGTTTTCGAGCATGGTTCTGAACCCTTGGCCATTTAAACTGGCCTGATGCTTATCTTTACCATCCCTTCAACACCGTGATAAGCACATAAGGATGGAGAGTTTGGATCGCGCAATGACGATTAACCAAAAATCGCGATGTGCAAATCAAGTCAGTTAAAACACTGCTAAGTAACCAAAGCATGGAGTCTCTGAAGGCTCAAAAAAGTGTCTTTACACGCAGTGTGGCACACGCTAAAACCTATGCATCTAGGTGGCCTCTAGGCAGTGGATATGAGTGAAGGACATGTTTAACGCAGCGCGTACAGCTAAGGAATGCAAGGACATGCTCACGTTGCTGGTGTTGAAGTCGTAGTCCAACTTGAACTGAAGCCTGCCCAGCTTCTCCTCGGATTTCTTACTCTCACCGTCACCCTCGTTGTTCTCCATGTTGTCCTGTAGTTCCTCCATGTCCGGCTGGACCTGCGCGTTTCATTCATTCATACACTGATGAATGGATCGAGGGCAGTACGATACTTGGACACCTTAGTCCTCTACCTCTTGGCTAGAATGTCAGATGCAGCTGCTCGCTGATTTGTTAAAAAAAAGAAAATTAATCGAACTGAAGGTGTCTTCAAGTACAGAGACCCAAAATCACGTGAACTTGTTAAGGCTCTCCGTACGTCGAGGCGTAGTGTTTTGGAATTAAAGGACGACCGCCGCGCGAGCTGCTTTCATTGGGTGGGAGGCCCATTATTTGTAGTTTAGTACTGTAGGTCCATGTAGTTTCATCCCGTTTAGCTCCATCGGTAGAGCGTGAGACTCTTACGCCCAAGGTCGGGGGTTCGAGGCCCACGTTCGGCGTCACTTGTGGCGACGCTGACTACCTCATTTGGGCCACGACCCTCGAGGAAGACACCGGGACCACGATCAGCCAAGGTGTAACGTTTCACCAGCGAAGCCACGCCGGCTCCGACAGCTGACGGCTAGGCGTTCCATGAGAGCCCAGGTGTTACCATTCCATGTGCAGTAGTTCTTCCAGCAGCAAGTGAGGGGCACACCAACACTAGATCTTGTGCTGCTGTCTATTGAGAGTGACCAAAGTCGCATAGTTTCGCGCGTGGCCTTCGAGAATGCACGGGCGAGCTCTGGTGCGATCTCGGAGGCTTCGCTTTTCGTCTCACCACAAGCTCTCGGAACTGTACAACTCGGAACGAGCGAGTTTTAAAGATCTGACCTAGAACGTTAGTGCAGAGGAAATTGGGCCTCCGACATACAGTCAGACCAACTCATCAACATTTGAGCACACATACCAGTCTAAAATTCCATTAGAGGTCTGCAGTATAATCTTGCACGAACAGGTGTCTGCACCAAATTAAGCCGCCTATTTTCCATAGGCCTGAAGCAGAAAAGATGATAGAGTTGTACCGAAGTGAATATGAGTGAGAAGGTAAATACACTTAGTATTAAACCATCCTGTAGATGTGTTTTCTTATCTACATTAGGCAAACCATCTACTCTCACTTGTTTCACTCATAACTCCAGAAAGAGTGACGCGAACACAAGAGGTGCTGCGAGGAGAGTATATAGTTGGTTGGATATCATGATTAGACGTGCTGATTTGTGATAGTTTAGTAACTATAGATGATTTAGACGAGCCGACGGGCGAATGCGCGATTACTTTCGTGTGGTTAAAAAACGGCGCGTAATGAACGAGTAACAGACGATAAAACATCCAAGAATGAAAAAAAAAGAATAAAAAGAAGAGCTAACTTTATTTGTCCAGACAAATATGAAAGATGCAGTTTATCCTCAATGTCTCACTTCTGGCATTTTTTACCATCATTTATCAAGTTATTGTTGGTCTTTGTTTATTGTTTCTCCTAGTTCAACCATCTATGTATGTGCGACATACTTAAACGGAAAAGTAAGCGCTTCTGAGAGCGCGCATTCTAATGTCTAGTTGCAAACCTTTCTGTTCCGCAACGAAGTACGGTGCCTCTCAATGACAAAAAAACAACACAAAAACAAAAAACAAACAAATCGAGCGCTGAATGTCTAGTCCCGGGTGAAGCGATGTACAAGAGACACGAGGCTTCAGAGATTATATTAGGTCGGCAATGCTAGCAAAACAAATAACTACGTAGAAAATAACAGAACTGACAGTCGGGCTGGTTGGCCTTGATTCGTCTTTGAAAGTGAACAGCGTTGTCCCTGTCTGCTCCTCTGCCGTCCGTCTTATTTCTTGGGCTGTAAAAGTCACTTCAAAGACGCACGCAGACAATGGCGTTGAAAGAAATGAAAGTTCTGCACTTGGTGTCTGTCTGTGGCGCGCTATTATACCCTGTCATAGAGTTGTCTGTACAACGGCAAATTGCTTATATTTTACGCCCGTGATTGATGATTGCCGTGATACTGCGTGAAGTAGTTATGGTAAGGTCCAGAGCGACGGAGGACGTGTGCGTGCAAAAGTTGTGCAAGGCACAGTACCGTTACATCAGCGCGAACGCTACGTGGTTTCGCCAAACTGAACGCAGCAACAAACAAAAACTATAACAAAAAAAAAATTAACAAAGCGAGCAATACTGTTTCTCGTTGGTTGTACTAACTGACGCACTTCTCGAAAGCAGAACAAGACTTAGTAATATTGCTTCATTGTCTCTTTGAATAGTGGCATTTTATTACCGTGCGCCATCGTCGACATCGTTTCACTGTATATTTCAACAGTTTTTTTTAATGAATGGTTATTAGGTGCTCATTCCTTCAAACTTCACTTTTGCACGCTCACATTACATGTCAGTTTACTCCCTGTTCATGGTCTCGAGTGTCTGTCCTCTAATTTATTGCATCTTCAATGCCCAAACACTCGTGTTTTATTGCTTATATGCTTTAGTTGCTTACTATTGCGTATTCTGATTGCAAAGTTTTCAACTGGAGGTCTCCCTGACACATACACAGCGTGGTAGCCTATACTGAACTTACAACGTATAAGCATACTTTACCGTCCTTTTGATGTGTTTTAATAAATTAAACCAAACCAAAATGACGCAACGGCTAGCAAGGAGACCAAAGAACGTTGAACAGCTCGCCTAACTAGCAATTTTGCTACTCCATGTTTCAGGTGCACAAGGCTAGTGTATTTTTGTGTACTCTCACCCCCCGAATTGTCTCAGTGGTTGCGGCGTTCCGCAGCTGAGCACGAGGTCTGGGGTTGGATTCCTAAGATGCGGGCGCAATGCGAAAACGCTCGTTTACTATGATTTTAGCGTCGTTTTAAAGGGAGATTCGAGAGACAAATAATTTAAACCCTATTAGTATATTATCTCTCTACAATAGGAAAAAGAAAGCCACTGTTGTCGTGAGAGACGGATTGGTAAGCGTATCCGTTTAGAGAACCGCAGAGAGGTCAAATTTAGTTTGTAGCCCGTTGCAGGAGATTAAGGACATTCCAGGACACGCCGTTTAAGGACATTAAACACCACAATTTAAATCCCTCAAACGACCCTATCCCGTTCATTTCATTTCTTTTTTCTGACGACCATAACAAAAAGGGAGGTAGGAAATTTGTCTCAAAAGACCGGCACAGCTAGTTGTTCGATTAATTGATCGCACGACTGACTGATGCGATGTGAAGCCGCAATATCAAAGCAATGGTTATTTGCGAAGCCAGCGTGTGGGGGGTCGAAAACGTTTTGTTTTTTACCCGTCCTTGGTTACGTTAACCTGCCCCCATACGCCGGTACGAGAGCACTTTCTTGTCGTTTGTATTCCGCCTCTGCGAAATATGCGGCCGCCGACGGCTACAGGAATCGAACCCAGGACCACGCATTCGACAGGTTGTCGCAGTCGCCGAGACAACGCGACCAGCCAAAAAGAGAACCTGTGGCCCCTACCGACGACAACGCAAGGCTTTTAACGTGCCCGGCCGAGTCGATTTCAAGGGCGTAGGGCTCTATATTCGATACGAAGGATCCGCCGCACATATCGATACATCCGCTGCGGCGCCGACGGGCGCCAAAAAAATAAATAAATAAAAAACAACAGGAAATATAATAACGAAATCAAGCAGGCGCGCCAGTAGGTCTGCGCGTGTTTTTTCTGTCTTATTTCGCGTACAGCTGTTCTGGCAGCAGAATCGAAGGTGCGCCGGTTGCCATACGACAACAGCTGCGTTTCAAGAACGGCCGAACAATGCGGACTGGCGGCGCGGAGCGGCACCTTTCCTTTTTTTTTCTTTTCTCTTTTTCTGTACAAAGGTATATGACAGATTCAGCAGTATGGGCGCGTCCTTAGAGGACGCGTAGAGGCGCTTGGCGAGAGCGTATGTGGGGAAGGTCCAGACGGGGCAGCTTCAGAAGCACACAGACGTAAATGAAAACTCTTAAGGGGGAAAATAAATTGTCGCCCACCCAAAGATTGCACAGAGTTGCAAAAAAAAAAAACCAGGCGCGTTTCTTAGAAAAGAAGGCCTTACACTTGAAAAGACAGAGGGAGAGAGAGACAGGGATACAGAGAGAGAAGGGAAACTAAATCGAAGCATTTCTCATAAAACTGCGAATGAAAGGACTTGCGATAGAAAGTTTTGGGGCATCGTGCTGGCGCGTTATGCACCTGACGCGTGCGCTCTTCCCACCGCTTCAGGTGCCTCGTCGCCAAATTTGTTCTGAACTCCGTTTCATGGTAACACGTGCGGAAGCCATGCAAGTAGTGCGCGGCAATACAGACGTATCACTCCTCGCAATTCGCAGTGAAGTTGTCTCTTCTTTCTTTTTATCCGTGACGGTTTCGACGAAATACGTACTTCATATACTACAGCTACAAGTTGCGGGCGCAGGGTTACTTCGTGTCACGGACTATCTGCGCGCCTTCGTGCCTTCAGTATGCGACGCACTATGTTTTTGGTCGCGAGCGCGAGCGGTGAGCTGCGGCCGCTGGTCGCATAACGTGTCGTTCCGCTCGTTCGGTAGTAAACGGGTTACGACCTGCGACGCCTTCCACGTGATGATTGCGTCATAAGACGCGACGCAAAAGTAGGAGTGTCAATGTGACATCGAATTACTGGATGCATATGGCTGGCCGCTTGGTTTATACATCGCATTCTGTCGCGAAGTTTTCTGTTGACCATACTGCCGGTGGCAAATAGGTGCTGTTGCTTCGGTAGTCAAGCTGTACTTTTTTTTTCAGAATGTGTGTTAAATTTTAATGCCTGAACTTTATTAAGAGAGAGTTACAACCCATTGCTTTGGATGCTGTACAGTCACAACTGTATAAGAGCTTATTTGAGTGCGTAGAGAGATGATATTTCTTTGTTATTGGTTGAAGTGTATGAATGTTTCTCGTAAAGGTATGCGGAACTCGAGCACTGTACTGAAAGAAGTTGTCCTATTATTCGAAGACAGTTTCAAAAAGTATTCGTTTAGTGTTTCATTCGGTTTCATCATCATTCGATTATTATTCTATTCGGTTTTTTTAAAAAATTGCTATAGCAATTACTGGGCTGCCACCACAGTGTGTGCACAGTGTGCGCATGCGCAGACGTTACACGTTAAAACAATTAACAAGGCCACAACGCCACACTGTTTCGTGAGCAGTTGCGCGCTACATCTTTCAGGTACAGACAAAAGCGCTCGGTTTGAAACGCAATGTGAACCGTGCAACCGCGAAGCGTCTATGCGTCTCTCTCTCTCTCGGTCTCGCTCACCTTTCTTTGCCCTTTCCCCCAAAGTAGGGTAGCCGACCAGACGCTTTTCCGATTAACATCCTCGCCTTCTCCTTTTCTTTTCCCCTCCCTTTCCTCTTCCTCCTAGTGCCGACCAGTCAACCGGAAGGTTACTCTCGTCAGGCGAACAGCCAGGCTAACATCTCCAGCATACCATTAAAGTTTGTTTCCCTCTCTCTCTCTGTCTCCCCCTCCCCTGGTCAACTCTCCCCCTCTCCCTCTCTCTAGCCAGCCAGCTCCCACGCAGTAGCGAGCAGTACCTTCTCCTTGTAGGCGTTGCCCAGTAGCTGGACTCCCTTGAGGTCCACGGCGCCCTTGAGTCCCTTCTTTGCGTCCTTCTTGCGGCGGCGACACCAGCGCCGCAGGCAGCAGAAGCAAATGCAGAGCAGCAGCAGCGCCACTGCGATCAGGATCATCACGATGCCCCATGGAGGAACTGCGGGTCAGAAGCGAGGCGAGGTTACGCGGCATACGCGGGCCAAGAACAGAACGTCACGCACAACGCGGTTGCGCGGTGAGAGAAGGGCGAGCATAAGGTGCCCCATCTTGCAGCACCAGCCATGCGTAATTGAGGACGAAGGACTCCCTCAAGCCATCCTTGAAGGGCTTTTCCCTTCGCCTCGCATCACATCTGTATGTGATAAAATCAATCAATCAATCAATCAATCAATCAATCAATCAATCAATCAATCAATCAATCAATCAATCAATCAATCAATCAATCAGCACGTGGGAAAGGAGAACGTGTAAAGGGCACAGCAGTGTTGGGGCTGTGGATTGTATGTGTGGTGGGTGAGTGGGGTGGGCAAGAAAGGTAGAGGAAAGGAGAGAGAATGAACTGCCATCGTCAGCACTGACAGTAAAGGGAACGGGCGTTGCAGCGGGACTTGTTGAATATATGTAAGTGAGGTTATTACACACAGAGTTCTTTTTTTGCCAGATATGATATTGTCACGCGTTCGTTGGTTCATCCATTGCCGGTGGCCGCGTTGTGCGGGACTATAACCGGATTGTGAAGGTATCGCTCGGCACAAGGCTGCCTATTGTATCGTTAAAAAAAGACTTTTAATGCAGAAAACAAAGTGTAATCGGATACCATGCGCGACGCCAAGGTTATTAGACATTTCCGAATTTATTCGAGCCCCAGCGATTATTACAGAATTTACGGTGAGACATGCATAAATAGCGGAAGGACTAAACCGGAGAGATTTGATTCAATCACTCACATGTTCGCGCGCTGCTGTAGTTGGGATTTGAGTTTTGCTTGTCCTTGCTGGTACAAGTTATCCCAATAAGGAGCAACGTACTTAACCAGCATGGCTGGCAGCGTATGGGTTTTTGCAATCACTAAATTCGGACAATACGAGCACGCAAGGTTATGATACGAGTCATATTGTCACGCAGTTGACAATAAAGAGCTTGCCAAGCAATGATCCTATTTAATAATGGTCAACACTCAGACAGCGTGCACCACAACACACTTAACCGTCCCCTCTCCCTCGACCAGTGGATGTTGCTGGACTTCCCAACAACAACAACAACAACAACAACAACAACAACAACAACAACAACAACAACAACAACAACAACAACAACAACAACAACAACAACAACAACATAATAATAATAATAATAATAATAATAATAATAATAATAATAATAATAATAATAATAATAATAATAACATTATTATTAAGCATAACTTATTAAATTAAGCAGCAGCAGAAGCAGGTGCGTATTTTTACGCCTACTTCCAGGGCGAAGGATTCTGCCAGCCATATCCAATTACCAATTCTCTTGCGCCAGCTGGTTCTATCATGTGCCTGCTAATGTCCTTACTTCGCTAAAAAGTATGAAGTGTTTCACCTCATTTCGCGTGAATATATGATATCTCTTTAGCTCTTTATCTCTATATCTCTTTATCAGAGATTTCCGTCGACGTCTTCTCTTAGCTTGACCTTCCGTCGGAGAGCACTGCAGTGTCGGCGCTGTCTCTGGCGACTGTGCATCATATTAGCACCAGTGGATTTAACTAAATCGAGCTGGAAGGGGGAAAGAGGGAGGAGGATGCGAAGCTGAACTTGCTGCATGCACTGATCGTGTATTTGTTCGGTCTTTGGTAAGTTTAGAAGAAGCTGCGAGCGAGACTAGCCTTGTCGTCGGGTCGTTCATGCAATGGGTACGCCTCTGCCGAAATTAACATGTTACAGCGCTTCCAGAAACTCAAAAGGTTCGCAACCCTTCACTTTGCCGAGCTACGAATTCACAATCACGTTTCGGAAATTACAAATCCCCCTGCAGGATCCTGACCTGATTTCCACATTCAAATGGCGCCATGTTGTTTGAAGTCCGCCATTTTTTACGTGTTCAGCCAATCAGAAAGGGTGCGGCTGACCCGCCAGCCAATCAGAGTCGACAAGATGGCGAATTCGACGACACAGCGGAAATCGACAATGTCCGGAAGAACGCAGCCTTGCTGCTTCCCGACCGGCGTCGAAACTTCAGGAAAAGTCCGCTACGCATTGTACTGGACCGCGCGCTGTTCATAAGACCCAATACGGGGCGGTCTCATGTACTCCTGCGTCGCGCCGTCGTCATCCATCACCTTGCTGTCCCCTCCGCGTTCGCAGTGTTTTCCTTTCATCCCGTCGTGGCTGGCCAGATTGTTGTGGTCTTTTCATCAGACTTCTCTGTATTTTTCTAGATTGTAGAGCTCACTTCACCGCTGTCGTCAGAGAAAAAAAAAGATAGCATAGGATACACGGGCGGTATGCGCGCCGCGTAGCCGAAAGCATCGTCGGTCACTGCTGTCAACCTGTCAGGACGTGTGAGAAGACCTACCCAGATGGCGCTGCGCACGCTTTTGCTTGATCTAGTGTTTTCCTTAGATGTAAAAGACGGTGCGCGAGTTTTTCTGCGACAGTGACTCACGAGCAGGAAAGATGTATGCCTTGTACTCCTCGAGTTTCTTTTGTGACGCGTAATAACGTACACGCGCGGCCGCATGACGGATGCGCTGCGCATTTCCTGCCTCTGATATATGGCTGGTATAGAGTGCTGAAGATTGGTCTTATCATGCAGGCCTTGTTATATGCTGAACCTATGTTGTACTGCGGTCATAGGTGGCAGGGACAGAGGTCATCGTATGGACACAGCCCATGTAACTAAATCTTGACAAATTAGACAATCTTGACAAAAAGTAGACAAATTTGTCACGGTGATACTTGCAAAGTCATGTTTCTCTTTTCGCGAAACAAGAACGACGGCAGTAAGCGATCACGTGATTCTAATTCATTGAAAAAAAAAAACATGCCACAGGATGGAGTGATACGCAGACCGAATTGGCGTGCGTATGAATTATCTCCCTCCTCAGGGCAATGTATTCAAGTGTTTTGAACTTTCTTCTTCATTTCCATTATCAACTATGAACCGCGGTTCATAGTTGATACAATGACTTAGGGGATAAACTACATTATGCTCGAAGCGCATTCGAGCCGTCGTCGTTGGCGCCGCCGCCGCCGTGCTGCCGCGGTATCGACGCGCATGCGCTGTCCGCGCGGGGAGTGAAAGAAGTGCTGGAGAGGCTTGAGAGACGCACATTGCGTTTCGCTGCAAGTGCGAGGAGGCCAAGTCGACGCACCCACATGGCACTCCGCTCAATCGAGAGCGCAGCGAAGCCAGGGCTGCCTTCCACAGCCCGCTGCCAGCGTGAGCTTTGCACAGCTGTGTGCAACACCACACCGTGCTGCATGAAATGGCCAGAGCGGTACATAGTGCACGCTTCAAAGCTGCAAACGCTGACGATTTTGAGGCGCGCCGCCTGCCATACAGGTGGCGGCGGTCCCCATCGCCCCAGAGCAGCGGTGAGCAGCCCTGGCACGATGCAGCAGCTGCCAGGGTGTTGGTGCGGCGCAGCAGTATAGGTTTGGTACAGTATAGTGATAGAGGTCTAAAATAATAAGGATCGAGATCAGATAGGCAAAAGGCTAGGTAGTGATATGTGTAGTAAAACCTGACTAAATCAGACAGGCTAGGGGACCATTTGACCCCGTCACGTTTAAAAGTGGATGTCAATAAACATCAACAACATCATCATAATCAGCGGCAGCAGTTACCTTATTTGCTTTGTCGCCACAACATATGGACCCCGGCATATATCTTAGGGCGCTGTCGGAAGAGCTCCCGCGCTACCCGCTATAAATCTTGCTATCGATTTCAATGCTCCACTCTTCGGGCAAAACTGCCTGGTTCTTATTTTTAATAAGAAAATTGCAAAAAAATATTGAAAATGTTGCATCATGATATTTCTTTTTCTACACAAGTAGCATATGGTAATAAAGGCTACGACAGAGTTCCAGACATTGCTTGTAAACTGGCCAAGAAACTTATCTGGCTATTAACTGTACGCTAAAAGTCAAGCGTATATAGTTTGAAAGGCTGAAGCAAATAGTTCATAACAGTCTCCGGTCGAAGAGAGTGGACGACTGGAGCGGACACGATGAATAATGGCGACGACCACGAAAAGAGCGCGTTTTATTATTATTTTTGTTTACAGTAGCAGCGCTGACACTGCACTCCGAAAAACCAAGCTGAGCCTCCCACTCGCAAATGCGCAGTGGCAATCTTGTATCACACGCCAGAATGCTTCGAGTACCTTCTTTTCCCACTGCTTAGCCAATGCCCATTGCTCCGTATTGCCCCCGAGACTCCCGATCACCGAGCCTCTGCCGCGCCTATTGCACCTCGCTTGCAGTGTAGCGAACCCTTACCACCAGTGCCAGCCAATCATTCACGAGAGCTGACTGTTTGTTTCAAAAAAGGGTGGAGCAGGGCTTACCCGTGGTGCCCTACTAATATTTCCAAGACGCTTCCATTGAGTCGCGCAGAAGGCGACCGGAAACGAACAATGGAGCGACGCCCTTCTTCCGGTTCTCTTTTCTGGTTGGCTGACGCAATCCATAGCTTTCTATCTACTGCATGGGGTTGGTGAAATTCGAGTATATATAGTTTCGGCGTCAGTGCGATTGCATTCTCTTTTCTTTTTTTGGCCCCACGAAGAAAACCTTTTCCCGCACGTTCCGCACTCGGAGGTGGGCGCTCAAGGAAGGTTCCCGTATACTAAGGCCGTGCGAATCCATCCTAGTTATCCGACTCCCTCGCTAGAGCGCTGAGCGCAAGGCATTACTCACGCCACCGAGAAAGGACCGCGGAAAGAAACGAGAAGTGCGAAAGGGTAGGTGTGATACGAACGGGGCGTTAGGATGCAAGTGTCGGCGTGGTATGTGCCGGGAACCCTGTTTGAAAGCTGTACTTGTTTGCTTGTTTTTTCTTGTTCCAGTGTCCTCGAAGTTTTCTCTTAGTTGCCAGTATGCTCGCAGCAACGTTCTGAGACCAGTTGGTTGAAAAGAAGTGCGATCTTTTTTTTTTTTCAGGAACCCGGAAACGTGCGCTGTGCGGAATCACATAATAAAATACAAGCCAACAACAACAACAACAAAAAAAATGGCGCATGCTGTCAGGATTCACACAAAGGCGGTGTAAGGTTCGCAAGTTCCGATCTGATAATGACAAACTGGAAGCAGCGATACCTACTCAATTAAGACAATTGCCCAAGGTTCTCATAGTTTTCATAAGTGCAGTACAGGTCACCAAATAAAAGGAATGGCATACTAAAGGCAAAAATGAAAACTAGAAGAGTGGAGATCTGTTTCATATGAGCAGTGATGTTGAGTGTACAATAACAACAATAAAACCACATAAGATAATATAGGAGCGGAGAAACATAGGGTGAATAAGATCAAAAATGAAATGGGTGGTACTTGCAAATAAATTTATCTATCTCGATGCATGCCTCTTTGCCGGATGACACAGCACAGAAGCCCCGAAAAAGAGACGAATGGGAAAGCTTAAAAGTAGGCAAATTTGTCGCGGTGATACTTGCAAAGTCATGTTTTTTTTCGCGAAGCAAGAACGACGCCAGTAAGTGATCAAGTGATTCTAATTCATTGAAAAAAACATGTCACAGGATGGAGTGATAGGCAGACCAAATTGGCGTGCGTATGAATTATCTCCCTCCTCAGGGCAACGTATTCGAGTGTTTTGAACTTTCTTCTTCATTTCCATAACCTAACTGTTACCTCAGTAAAATGGTGTCCCCTTCAAAGAATATGTGCCGACATCCTGGAATTTCGATACGGAATACAGAAATGATGCACGTCGAATATCGAGGAGCAGGAAATATGAGGGGGTGGGCAACGCAGCCTCAATGCTACTCAGTGCAACGTAGCCATGAGTTTGCTAAGAAGAAGTCACGAGACAAGCACCAGTTTCCCGTTCACTGTTTGTAAACTTTCGGCGATATGCAACGGTCTTCTAATTATCATTTTCCTCACAAAGTCTTCCTTGGGCGATGTGGCACAAACCTGCGCGGAACACCGGTCTCATTTTGCCACTTACTTCGGGGACGGATACGTCGAAACCGGCGATGCTATTACAATTCCTGCTAGGTTGACCTGTACTGGTTTCAACACTGGCGCGCATCGTCTGTGTAACTGCAATATGCGCGCTAAAATTTATAATGAAACGTCCTTCGGCGAAAGTTTATTGATTAAAACGTATTGCCGATAGTTTCACAATGATTGTTCTACAGTGCTGCTGTGAACTATAACAGAATTATCAGAAATCACAATATCATCCAAACTCCGTCAGCTTCAAAAAAAAAAAAAACACGACTACCATCGCTGGCATACATAGCATATCTTAGAATACCTATGGCATTTTTCAGAATCATTGATCGAAGGCTCGAGAAGCTGCCACATCACTATTCACTATACACCCTGTACACTAGGCAGTTGCTGTTTGTCATTAAAGGTGCATTACACTGTACGGAATATCGGAACACGGAGATGACATCGATGACAGCATCATCGCTGGCAGCGCCATCTTGTAACGCTTTCTTCGAGCGCAAGGCTTTGGAAGAGGTTTCTTTTTTGTTGCTTCATTGTTCTACCACAAGGGGAGAAAGAAATAGAAATCCAGCATACGTCACTGATAGTCATTGTAGACGCCTTAGCACCAATAAATAGGCAGAACATGGTAGCTGAAATTATAGTAGTGTGTGCTCTAGTAGTGGACGCCAGAAGCGCCAGAAGATGCTGCAACCAGCCCTAGTATGTAAGCGTGTCTGTACAGTGCTCCGGTATTCGTAAACCGCGATACGTTTCCGGAAGCAGTAAAGCTTTCAACTATTCCTTCGACGCAACGCTCACTGCTCACGTGATCTGTGCTCCGGCGCAGGTGTTAAATGCATCCCGTTGCGATTACCGTGCTTAATATTTTCAAATTCGTAGATAAATTTTCAGTGGTTACACCAACTTGAAGAGGAGTAGAACTATACCTGTGCAATGTTTCTCTTCAATCTTTGTTTTGTTGCTTATGTTTGTAACGTCTTAAACAATTTGCGAATTTTTAAGCCGTTGCAGCAGGTCTATCACTTCTATGTGAACTTCCAGTGGTGGGGGCAAACTGGGTGCATTCTGGTCAAGCCGCCCGCTGTCTGGCTCACCTCTCCCCTCAATTGCTAACTCACTTTTGATTTTCACTCTCTATTCTATAACACAACTCCCGTGTTAATTCAAATTGTCATTATAACACGGTTTGGGTTTTCTGCTGTTTTCTTCGTAGTTATTACGTGACCATGCCCTTCCATGCTGCAAGCTGGTGCCAATTTACGATGGTCCAATGAAGTAATTACCACAACATCCTCCCAGAAACATCGATTGGCCATTCTGTCAGGATAATGGCGCGCCGGACCACCCGATCTTTTCGTCATTTTCCATAGCTAAGCTGCTGTGTTTTAGCTGCACTATGTCTGTCGGTTCCTGTTACGCGTATTACCGTTATTGTTCTTCCTTTCGTAAACTAAAAATACTGTTAAGGTAACGTGACCAACTTCGGAGCTCAGTGTGGGAGGCATCGTCAGAAGTTGTAAGGTTAAGAAAAGGTAATATCGCTAACGTTCTTCCCTCCAGTACCAAACCGCAACATAAGCACTCAGCTATAAAGCTGAGTACATCTTTTTTCACTTAACTGCAATAATTTGCCCATGTCTGTGGTGATACCTACGAGTGTACAGTATAAAGAGAAACGTACTAATATACGTGTACTTTCTGCCATAGTAATCGTACTCCACCGTACAGCTGTATATGTCGTATTTTCCACGCTTTACGGGGATATAGAACTGCTACACTGGAAACGACAAAATACGGAAGCTGTGAATATTGGCTTGGCTTACCCGTTACGTGTACATGTGTTTATTTTTTATTCATTAATGTGCGGATCGCGATTGCTCGTTAAGCTCAACAGTGAAGGTGTAGGCAAGAACACACACATACGAGCACAACCTGTCAGGCACACAGACACGCATTATTAGACGCACAAATGCGCACGCGCAGACACTATGAACGAACACACGCAGCATTTGGAAATTCATAATTTGAAACGCGAACAGCAACAAAAGCCTTTTACAAAAGCGTAACTAGATGGAGGTGCGACGTGCAATAGCTACAGTATCCGCTTTCCAAGCATACACTCATCCCAAGTGTACATTTTGGAGACTGAATCAGGCCGCTGTTACAAAACGCAGGTGAAATTGGAAACGAAATAATCCGTCGGATAGTTTTGGAAGTATACGCGTTTGAATTAATGAGCACTGTACAGGTTCATACTCGCACACACACACACAAACACACACACACACACACACACACACACACACACACACACACACACACACAAACACACCACAAGCACACACACACACACACGCACAAACACACCACACACACACACAAACACACTACACGCACACAGACACATACACACACACACACACCACACGCACACACATCACACGCATATACACTCACACACGCACGCACACACGCACACACACACACACACACACACAACCTCGCACACACACACGCGCGCGCGCGCGCGCGCTCCCACGCGCAATTCCAAACACACAAAGAAAAAGCATAACCGCTTCTCCGCGGACAGCGCCCTTTTGAAGCATTGACTACATCTACAGTGAAACACCGGTGCCCTGGGACAATCGATGAAATCCCGAAAGGAGCTCTCGGCGCTCAGACGGAAAGCAAACAGGCAAAGTAAAAACGAGACATGTGCGCCCTCCTAAACTCGAGGGGAGTGTGCACCTCACGTCGAAGACGATCCGCGGGGCATCAGTTCGGGGCCCACGAGACGCAAATGCCACAACAACGGCCCATCCGTCGAGAATATTGAATCCCAGATGCACCGACGGGTGAAAGCAAGAGTCGGCCGCAGACACTGAGCCGGCTGTTTTCGGATGCAAAACCTGTCTTCTTCCGCTCGGTTTGGAGTCCATAGAGAAAGGCGGAGGAAATGTTGAGACCTTTCTTTTTTTGTGCGTGAAATATGCATTGCAGAAATCTTGACATATTGATCGACGCCAGCTGCTTCTTTTGCTCTGGTTTTAAGCGGAAATTGCTTGGAGAGAGAAATTTTAATGAAAGCGAAAAAATGAGATATAGTAAGGAAAGCCTATGTTGCAGACAGCGCACCAGGCAGCACATCCATATCCTTTACGGCTTCATCACGGAGTAGTTCAAATGCTTACAGGGGAGTTGAACGCCATGAAGTGGGAGGAGGGATTGGAAAGATGGGCCGCCCTTTCTTTCTTTCTTTCTTTCTTTCTTTCTTTCTTTCTTTCTTTCTTTCTTTCTTTCTTTCTTTCTTTCTTTCTTTAGCTCGTATCAAACCGCGATAACAAGCCACTTTATTTATAAAATATAAGGATGCCAAATAAACGGACACACACAAGAGAAGAGAACGGGAGAGGGCGCCACGTTTATTTGGCGTCTTTATATTTTATAATGAACAGCTACCAACTAGCCCAGCAGGAAATGCTTTTAAGCCACTTTCCGTTAGAGGAAAAATCCGCAATTCGGGTGAGTGTGCCGACCTAAACGAAAGCCGCTTATTTTCCCTCCCGCATGGCCCACACCAGGACCTGAGTTCATCAAGCGTTCCGTCTGTGATGTCCGTTTCCCATTAGACCAGCTGGCTCCGCTGATGACATGTCGGACAACACGATTGGCTGTTGTCCGCTCTTACGAACAGCCGTAGCTTATTAATATTTTTGGTAATACGAACGCAAAATTATGCATGTTTTCATTTACGCCAACAAGACGAGCGAGCACGTATCGCTTTCAGTTAAGTGATAGGGAACACGGAATCTGCGTTCAAGACGGATACAACAAGAAATTTCTATTCAAGAGCCAGTATAACGGTTCGAGATCTATGGAAAACGCTAAAGAAAGATGTTAAAATAGCTTGAATGTCTATGTGAAAAGTTACAGGTCTCCCACTCATGCGCAAGTTCTGAATCTACAGACCAGGGGTAATCGTTGCCGGCAAACGAATTCGGTGTTCGCTCTCAAACTTCCAATGGACATAGAATCGTGGCCGGGCCAAGGAGGCTACAGGACGAATTCCAACGCGGTAACACTGAAATCACAACCTCCGGCACCAATAGCTTTGAGGTGCACGTCCCAGAGTTGGCCAAAACCAACCCAGACCAATCCCCCTACGCGACATTTACCATAGCCCTATAGTGTTCTCTGCAAGGTTAAACTGCTGTCGCTATGATGCCACCGATCGACTGGCTGCAAAAATTTCAGTTGATGAGCACAAATCGGCTAGCGATTTCCCAAAGCCCTGGGACAGAACTGGGAATGTCAGCCACCTGGGCTTGGTCTGCTTGTTTATTTCTAGTGGTATTTCTTTTTTTATTTTGCTTTCTTCAATCTACATCTCCATTCAAACGCCTCATTTAGAAAGCAGCAAGCCTTGCATATAGCACGACGGACATCTTTAGTTATTGCTAAACTCTCTCTTAGTCGATTTGAAAATCAATCAATAAATCAATTAATCAATCAATCAATCAATCAATCGTTTAATTATTTATTCAGTTAGTCAATGCTCACCCTATCATCCACACACATAATATTAGCCAACGCCTCCAGACCAGCTTTCCAGGAAACCTTGTGCCTGCGTCCGAGTACAGGGAGGGTATCACACGCGACCTCAGTGTCTTCCGAGTTTCATTATATCTGCGGCTGAGAATATCAAGACACGCGACTGAAAAGGGAACGTATCTAACAAAGACAAACCGATCTGCGTTCGTACAGTGCCATCAATTCTCGCGTTTTGCCTTCATCAAGGAAGCACCACAAACGCGTAGCAGTTCCTGTGAACAACAACAACAAAAAAATAAACAAATAAGAAGCCAGAGTCACGGCGGCAGGATTTTCAAGACGGCTACGAAGAATAATAAAGATTAAAAAAGTGTTATACTTGAAAGATTGAAATAGAAGAACACTGCCTTGAACAATTATCTAACATTGTGCGGAAGGCAAACGAAAAAAAGAAGAGTGCACGAAAAAGGCTTATAGGCTTAACCACCAGCAACCAAAACAAGACCGCTAAGCGGATTGGGCGAGGCAGTGTCTTCGCATCGCTTTGGAGCCAGACATTCAAACAAAAATGTACTCAGCTTAATCGAAAGAGAAATTCGTGGATAACGAAGCACATTATAAAATGTAAGCGTTTTCATAAGTCAGGAAAACCATGTTTTAGTATTCCAATGTTTCTAATGGCTTAGAGAACCACTACGAACCCTGTATTCAGTGCGAACGGTAACCACCAATCCGGTCATTAACCTTTTCTTTTTTTTTTCCTATAGAACTGTCATGTTACGCGCTTTCCCGACCAAGAGAACCCTTTAATAAATTTTCAGTTCATATCTTTATTTACTTTGAGAAGATGAAGAATGTGTCACCATAGTAACTGAGGAGGCGAAGAAGTTGTAGTAAACAGGAAACCGAAAAGAACGTACCAGCGAGGTAATTTTGGACCTACACCCGTCGATACTTGTGGGCGTCTGGAGGAAAAGGTCAAAGGTTTCGAACGTTGGAACTGCTCCTGCCGCTCGGTTCTTGTTTACTATCTCGTTTTGCGGATCGGGATTGCGATCATATAGAAGGGATGAGATTGCATTGATAAAGATAAAAAAAATAAGATATCTATGTGCAGCCTCGGTGCTGTGCTGGCAGCTCCTATAATGACAAGAAAATTAATTTACCAGGCAGTTTTGATATAGGATCGGATTAAAGATATTGCTGGCACGTTTCTTTTTTGTCACGAAGCACAACTTCGTCCCGAGAAAATAAAAAACGAAGAATTTATAGAGGAATTCGGGGGTGCGAGTCCTTTCTTGCTAGTGGTTGGGTTGGGTTGGGTTGCTAGGGTTGGGCGGGGGAGTGGAAGAATGAAAGGGCATTCTTTAGTTTGGTTAATGTTCAAAGTGCTCGTAAAGAACAAAACGTGTTTGCGCGTGATACCTAATATAACAGCGTACTTAAGTTTGTCGTTCACTGAAACAGAAAAAAGTAGCCTTTTTTTACGTCACTACTCTAGCCGTGGAACTTCCTAAATGCAGGTAGACTTTCAACCAGCATACTTTGCAGATACTCACGCGACGTCGAACCAATAGGCCCTGTGGAAATGACATTTTCGTTTTCATAGCGTACATCCCACCTTCGTATTTACAAAAGTTTAATTAAATTTAAAGAGGTTAGGCCATGCAATATTGGAAGAACTACCCCCTCAAAGTGGCTGTATGGCTGTGGTTGGGCTATGGTGTTGTTGTGTCTATTCAAAATGTCGTAAATTGCATTCCTGGCTGCTGAGGATGCATTTACAGTGGCAGTAAACAAGAGAAAGAAAGAAAGAGCGAAAGAAAGAAAAGAAAAGAAAAAGGAAGCTCATGCATGCAAAAGTGCACGAGTCAAAATTGATAAAAAAATCACCGCCGAAAGACTCCGTACAGAAGGGATTCTATCGCATCCTCTTGCCTCTCCCCCAGTACAGGGTAGCCAACCGAAAATAATCTCTGATTAACCTCCCTGTATTTCCTTTGCCTCTCTCTCTCTCTCTTTCTGGTCATTCAGCGAAGCTGAAACGTGCGGCTCCACTGTTTATCACTTGGTTAATCCCGACGGTTCATTAAACGACGGCTTGGCGAGTTGCCGAATCCTCTGACCCCAGTTGCTGCTTGCGCTCGGCTGCACGAGCCTGTTCTTGTGCCCGGGCTGCAGCATGAGCACGGCGTAGAAGAGCTCATTCCGAGTTCTGCTCGCGACGTTGCTGATCGATAGCTGCCTGTTCCCAAGGAGTACGTATGACATGTGGCCCAACGACTTCGGGACCACAGAGAAACTGCTCCGAGCGTGCTCGGCTGAGACGGAGAGCAACGACGTCACTACTGGCGCAGCCTATCACACGCCTCTCTCTTTTCTTTTCGCGCATGCGCATAGGGTTGGCAGGAGGAGTTTTCGGCGTACAATCTACCAGCCATATACAGCTTCGGTGTAAAATTACTAAAGTTGTGAGATCATGACCAGTGTGACGTTCTTGGAACGTTAAGCTCCGTCGACCATGTAAAGTCCTTTGAAATATGGACATTTATGAAAGACTATACTAATCCTATAAATATCTTGAAAATGAATTGCCCGAAGAGAGGTAATTACCTATTGCCATGGGTCGGCTAATGTGTCTGAACTGCTTCCCTCGGAA
This sequence comes from Dermacentor albipictus, assembly GCF_038994185.2. NCBI lineage: Eukaryota > Metazoa > Arthropoda > Arachnida > Ixodida > Ixodidae > Dermacentor > Dermacentor albipictus. Next base: position 40,458,265 of record NC_091830.1, read on the forward strand.
CGTTTGACTTGCAAGCGAGTCCGAGGTGAAGTTAATAGACCTCTACTGAAACCTTTCCTTGAAGAGTTCGTCTACTCCATATGTGTTACGTAGCAATCTCATGAAACTATTACCAATCTCGAATGATTTCCGCGTTACTTTCGTGTAGATGGCGATGTAGTGCAACACAAACAATTACTGGCATAAATAAGAAACGACGTTTAATTAGGATATTGCTTCTTCCTTAGTATAAGCTAGAGAATTTATTTGTCAATATACGGAGTGATTTTTGAAATCGTTGTTGCCCTGTGCGGAACATTAATTGTAGGCGTGGCCGTTCCGCGGAAGTTGCAAAAGAAAAACAGTTGCGAAAAAAAAACAGTTACAGCGTGGTGTAAAATTTATAAACAGGGATAAGGTGCCTCAGAAAGGCTGGCCAACGTTTCGATGGGAGAACCTATCTTCGTCAAAGGCGGCCTCGTTATCCTCGGCATGTTAGTTTTAAAGGGTTAGTGCAGTGACGTTACGCGCGGTTGTTGTCGGTGGCGGTTGGTTATAAAGGGAGAGACTTCAGAGATAATGAGCGCTGTCGCCTGACGTCTGTGAGCGTGGTTCCCAAGACGAGGGGACAAGAGCGCCAGAGTGGTGGGAAGGCGGGAAGAGAAGAAAAGAAAAGAAAACGAGAGAAATAAATGGGGGGAGGACACGAAGTTAAAAGAAAACTAAAAAAACGGGGGGGGGGCATGGGAGGGCGTTGGGGAAGCGAGATGTTAGGGAGCATTCAGGAATGTCGCTGGTGGCACGTTTTTGTGGCTTTAGAAGAGGCGGTCAGGCGGTCAGTGCTCGAGTAACACAAAAGACCCCCCCCCCCTCCCTCCACAAAAAACATGAGTTTAAAGAGTGACTTTAGTAGCTTAGCAGCAATGCGTCGAGTAATATTGAAGTAGTTAAGATGGCGACAAGGAGTCTGGGGTGCAATGCATGGCGTGTCTGGAAGGCAGCGGCATGGTATTTCAAGGGACGTTAGCCCCAGTAACTCAACGTAGGTGTCGTCACGGCGGTATACAGAAATGGCGAGACCCTGTGCGGCTGAGGCGTCGAAAAACACTTACAGAGGTACTTAGGTCTCGTTGGGTGCATTGAATGAGCATGCAGTACGAGTCTTCGGCGCGATACTGTTCACTTGGTCATGTGCTCGATTTGAGCAAAGTGAATCTTGAGGTTCGGCCAAGTTGATAATGGGGGTGGGTCAGGTCAATATTGAATGTGGGCAACACAATTTGCGAATTGGAGCAAGCCAATTTTTGGGGGTGGGCCAAGTCGAATTCGGGAGTGGGCTAGGTCGGTTTTGAAGGTGGGTCAACTCAATTTGTGAATTAGGCCAAGTCAATTTCTTTTGTATGGGCCACGGCGTCGGTCCTACGCCGTGGCTGTTGACCGTGGGATTTCGCAGCTCATGCCGCAGCAGGTACATCGCCGGGAACGTAACGTCACCACTCGGTCACGTGGGTTTTGGTACCACCGTATGTTAATGCTAGACGGACGCCGGACTTTCCGCTTCATGGGGTGTATATAACTAGGGTTGGGGATTGGGCGAGTAAGTATTACATTCTAAAACTGGTACAGCGCACCATACAAAGGCAGAAACAAGCCGAGCCGGCCAGATGAATTGGAAGTCAGCGCTCTGTTCCTCTATTTGGCCGGCTCGGCTTGTTTCTTCCTTTGTATGTTGCGCTGCGCCAGTTTTAGTATATATAACGCTTTCGCAGTAATAAGCGAACGTCAAGAAGACGACGCAGATCAGGAAAAGATCAGCACAAGAAAACACAAAATGAACGACAGAATAGTCTAGCCCTAGTGCGTCTTATTACATGAATATATGCAGCAATATGCATACCTCCCAACCTGTGAACTTGAAAATTCGTAAAAATCACTGCGTACACGAGAGAGGGAAGGGAGGGGGGGGGGGAGGTGTGTAGCACGCATTTTCTAAATATTTGACGTCAGCACACACACGCTGCTTGTAACTACATTCGCTCTTTATTCACGATGGCTCAGCTCTTGGGCGCAGCACTCCAGAAGCAGAAAACTTGGAACAGCCGAAACTTACAAGGAACACAGAACATCGCGATGGCCGTTTCACTGACTTTGCTGTTCGCGGTTGGCGCCTACTTGACGAACTCGTCTTAATAAACTTCTAAGCAAGCACCCCTGTGTCATAAGGCTTGTCGAAGCTATCTGGCACAAGAGGACGGCGCTGGTACCATGGCAATTTAGCGTTCGTACGCATCTTCTCTTTTTTTTGCAATCTTCCGCGGCCTGATTTTTCAGTTGCGAAGCTTTTTTCTCAAATACCGAATTCACCCTAAAGTTTCAGAAATACCCTAAAGTTTGACGCAACGGTCGCAAAATTGGAGAACAAGCCCGAATTCGCAAACTTAACGAAACATTCGCGAGAGTTGGCCAGTATGAATATGCGAAAATGATTGGGTTGCTTTTCCCGGTTTGTTTCTTTTCATGCTCAGCGCACTTACCATGACGTTTCTGAGAGCCCATCACGGAGGCTGAAAAACGGCGAACAACACAGGTGGGAGGAAAGCGGAGACTATAGACGCATCAAGCGGGGCGCTATGTCGCAACCAGGTCACGTCACTGGATCGGAACGAAGCATGTATATATCACTCTTGTGCGAGTGCGGCCTGACTGTTGTTGCTGTGCGAGAATGAAACTATGTGTCCAGTCCAGGGGAGAGGCCCGATGCAACACGTACCCGATTCCTCCAACTCGCGCACATACATAAACACAGGCCATAGAGCGAGGAATGACGGCTTCAGCAGTCAGGAGCAGGGCAGAGAATGGAGCAACGGTTCAAAAGAAAACTGAAATAAAAAATTGATTTCATCGACAATGTATTTGAGTTCGGTTTGAAACGTTCATATACGTGCTGTGTGACCGAAATTGTTGTGTGCTACATTCGCCTGCAATGGAAGCACCTGTTTTGGGGCCTGTCTTTCGGCGTCTGTCTTGTTCTATGCGATTCGTTCCGATGGTGTTTTGAACTGTCTGCACTTCACGTAGTGTTGGAGGAACTTGTATTGGACCAACGCCTTTTTTATGGCCCTGAATAAGGGTGCAGTACGTTTAAGGCGACAAAGTTAATAAGCGTGAAGAGATGCCAATCAGACAAGTTGCTTAGTTGTTCAGCTTGCCTTAGCTGATGCATATAACTAGGATGCGCAAGAAAAAAAGAAAAAGAAAGGAAAAGTAGCCAGACAGAAGAATAAAAAAATGACGGGGCTTGGGGCGAGCGCATAATGAAAATCAAGAGAATTGTGCAGACAGATATTCCCCTAAATGCTCTTATACTATCACATATTGGCATCCTTTCAACACTTAGCAACTTGCTGCTTTTGGAGAAGCCGGCGTCACCGTACGGCTTCTGATATTTCCAGGTACTTAGAAACAGATCACTGAATCAGCGCATTCGACTGCCTGTTATCTTCCCAGGGAGCGGCCTAGTCCACGGGTGACCGTACGCTACGAAATTAATATATCAAGTTACCTCATGCCCTTTACAAGGGCACAGCTTGGGAATGTTTTTAGAGTAAAACCCGCCAGGAGATTAGGCCAGCTGCCTCTACGGAATACTGTCTTTTTTTCTTGCCGAAGAAACGAACCCAGTCTTTCGTTTTTCTATCTATCTATCTATCTATCTATCTATCTATCTATCTATCTATCTATCTATCTATCTATCTATCTATCTATCTATCTATCTATCTATCTATCTATCTATCTATCTATCTAACCATCTAACCATCTAACCATCTAACCATCTATCTATCTATCTATCTATCTATCTATCTATCTATCTATCTATCTATCTATCTATCTATCTATCTATCTATCTATCTATCTATCTATCTATCTATCTATCTATCTATCTATCTATCTATCTATCTATCTATCTATCCATCTATCTATCTATCTATCTATCTATCTATCTATCTATCTATCTATCTATCTATCTATCTATCTATCTATCTGGAAAGATAGAGGCTGCGTCTAACTTAGATTCCTAAGACATTCTGCTTGTGATTTCGGCAGGAAAATCTGAGCTAATCGCTAACTGGAGTTAACTTTTTATTTGGAATTTCGGAAGCGGCAGACCGAGAGCTGTAGTAATGGACCAGAAACGGTTTCTAAGCCTCTCTGGAACGAGATTAGCTGGCATTTTTAACGCGCGCAGTCTCTCCAGCTCATCGAGAGGAAAAAGAACTAACTGATTAAGCCTTTCAAATTCAATTTCCAGCCAACGTGGTGAATTCTCGCAGAAAAGAAAGGAGAAGCTCAAATTGTCATATATATACTTAGCTATATGCCTTGAACCTACAAGGGCAAAAATAAAAAGTTCCTAGATGAGTATTTCCTGTTTCTTTTATCTTCCTTTTTTTTTTGAGCCAAAGAGATGGTTCCTTTTCAGGAGGACCTTTGAAGATGAAAACCAGCCGGGACGTGAAAACAACTCAGAGCCTTTCTTAAACATCCGCAATCTCTGAGCAATCCGAGAACAAAACTTTCGCTTCCGAAAAGCCGCGAGCCGCGGTAAGGAAATGAAAACGAGAAGAGAAGGTTTTCCGAGTGCTGAAAACCAATTTACACCGCCTCTAATCCGCGCTTCTTCACACACAGCCGGCAGGCGGATTAACTTGGAGCGCGCGATGTGAGCGTAGTCTTTTTTCCTAGCTACGAGTCTTTCACATCTATGAGTTCATTTCTACAGTGCTGCGCAAAGTAGCACAGACCACCGCCATATTATCTCCTTTTAATCGAATTCCTTAATGCTGTCTCTCGAAAAAAAAAAAAGAGATACACTCGAGATTACTGCTGAGGGAACGTACAGCTCATTTTCGCATGCAGCGTCCCAGTCTAATATCGCAGGCAAATTTCACGCGCCGAGGGACGTGTTTCGTGTTCTCGCTACATAGCTGTGCTCGCAAGTGCTGTCTTACGCACTTACTTGCGCACTTACTTGCGCACTTGCACTTACGCACTTGCACTTACACACTTGCACTTAAGCAAGTGCGCAAGTGCAAGTGCCGCTGCGCCCGAGAATAGTCTCAAAGAGCCCGTTGGCGTTGTCCCGCCAGAAACATAATTAAAGCAAAAAAAAAGCACGTCAGAGGGCGATGCGTCCTCTTCAGCTGCATGTTGCACTATTGGGCTACGAAGGTGGTACGCAGAGGAACAGTTAAACGAAAAACGGGAGACGTACGTTAATCTCCTTCTATCTTTCATTTTGTGGCCTCGTTCGTCGTGTTAGTGCTCATGTGTGTATTATCCATATTGGCGCATGAACCATACACCATGCAGTCACGTGATACCCACTATAGCCCCTGCAGTAATAGTACTCTTAAACGTATCGTTTACGTGCGCCGCGTAGCGCTGAAACTCGAAATATGCGGCGGCGTGTTTGGAATGTGCATTTGTCGAAACTGGTGCTAGGGGAACAAACGCTCTAGGAGCAGGTCGTGCTTTCCGTAATGGCTCACTTCAATTCTGTAAGTACAACATGCTCCGTCAAATCATTACCTAAATAGTCAATAAGTGTAGTTTCTTGACGGGCCTGGCAGTTATCCAGCAAGATTTCTTGTCCGGCATTGCTTAAAATTATAATTTTATTGCAAAAAAGCATAATTTTTTCTCCAACCATCTGTTTCCAGGTGATGCGTAAAGCATGGCGGACATGACGTGTTTCCGCTCCGCAATTACATCCGGCGCATGCCGCTTGGTAAAGCACTACCTTCGAGATCTCTTTCTCTTACTAAGAGGGAACCGTAGATGGGGCGTGGATTTGGACGCCACTTGTAGAGTTGTCGCAAAACCAAGGCGTATTATTGTTTTTTTTAGAAATTACACAGTACGTAACACGCACTATGGAATGAGTCCACCTAACAAAACAAAATAAATTACAAATGGAAGCTCAGCATCATTGTTCTAAATGATGATGCGTTATCACTACAGAAACAAATGAAGTAATTACATTGCAATAAGAAGTATTTATTTTTCTTCTAACAGAAAGCAATACCGCGACAGTGAGAGGAAGACAGACGACATTTTTCTGTGTCAGGTGTCACGTATAGCTCATGGCTTTTTTTATTTCTGTGTCTGCTTTTAGTTGGAGATGCGGACACGCTGGCAGATGCGCAGTACTAGCGTGCCCTGTTATTTGCCTTTAAATAGAATTGATACAAAGAGCAACCTCTTTTATGCAGTTTTACGGCAGTCGAAGGTTAGCGAGGGTACATCAAGAACCTTGACTGGATACGTTATCAGGCTAATTTTGACGAAAGAAGGACAAAAATGCGAAATTATTCATCATCTAAGCGATTAGTAGAGAGTGAAAAGAATGTCAGCGGATCACATGCAAATGAAGGAATCAATGCTAAACAGTGCTTTCGCTTGTGACATTGAAAATCTAACACGCAAATGTTATTCCATATCATGTTTTTCGACATGCATTATACCAAAGAAACCTTAAACTATTTACTGAATTCAGTGCCCATGTGTCATAAAAGGGAAAATATAGTCACCCAGCCGACTAAGGAAACCGAGGACACATAAGCACTTATGAGTTGGGAATGCCACGGGATTAATGTCCATTTGAAAGCCGCTGAGCGGTCCTTCTAGTTATAAACTCCTCGCAGGCATGCGAGCGTCTTGAGAGCGTTGGCACGTTTTGATTTGGTCTCACCGAGGCGCCGTTAAAGCGCAGGCCAGAGCTTGCGCGGACAAGGAACGCATGGGTAAGACAGGCTTGTGAGAGAGAAAGTGAGGGTGACGCGGCATGGCGGCGATGCCTTGTCCCTTTCCTCAACGCCGGCGCGCTACACACCGCTTTTTCATGGGCGCCGCCATATTGCTTCGCAGTGGCGCCATCTATGGGCAGTCGGCATGCTGCCTTGGGCGAGCGCTCCGTTTTGCGTGGCAACAGGTGATTCCTTTCGCTCGCTCTGCTGCGTCAAGGCGGGCTCGCGACGTGCCATCGCAGCCAATGGGAATTTAGGTGTCGTTTCGCCGCTACAGACGACAGACGCCGGCTTTCTCGCTCAATGGGGCATTTGGCACTCTCGCATCAATAATCGCCCATTGGATGGCTTGCACAGGCTCTCAAGCGGACTATGAGGACACCGAGAGCGACAACACAGAGGGCGGCCCCGATAGCCGGAGGAGAGAGCGACGGATATTGTACACTGTGGGCTCCCTCCTGCATGCAGTGGAACCATATTTGGCCCGCGCGCTGGCGGCAGCGATCGTTTCCTTCCCGTGTTCAAGCTGTGTTGTAGTGACTCTACAGAACGTTCAAATTGTTCCACGAATCCGCGATTTCTTTAGGGCCGTGCACGACGGACATCTACTGCACTCACTGTGCGTAAGGTCTGAGGCCTTGTGCAGCATCTCCTCCAAGACCTCTTCTTCGGGGGCAGCAGCCACCACGGACGTCGCATTGTTCTGCGCGACCGCTCCAACAGCCGCCGCCGAGCCGGCGGCACCAGCAGCAGCGGCACCGGCGCCGGCAGGGGCCGCCACTACACCAGCGGCGGGTGCGGCGGGCGCGGCGGGCGCGGCAGGTGCCGCCGGCGCCGTGCCGCCCGACGGTGCGGCAACCACGCCCGCACCGGGCGGTGGCGCGGCTGGCGAGGCGACGGGAGCCGCGGGAGCTGCGGGAGCTGCGGGCGCCGGGGCTTCGGGCGCCGCCGGTGGCGGTTGAGGCGCGGCCGGTGGCGGTTGAGGTGCGGCCGGTGGCGGCGCGGCGGGCGCCGATTCGGGGGCGGCAGGCGGAACGGTGGCACCTGTTCTGGGCTCCAGGGCGGGCGCGACTGCTTTGCGTAGCCGCATCAGCAGTCCGTCGATAGAGGCCGCCGCGTGGTCCCGGGGTGCCATGTCGTCTGTGAGCAAGAAAAATAGTAGGAATAGGGGAAGGGGGGAGCGAATGATATGTATAATTCGTGTAAGGATTTGATATAGAAAGCGATGGTAAAGCAACGGAAACCGCATGGCAGACAGAGCGGGCGCTGCAGGAATCAAGGAGAGGGGAGACAAAGAGGAGGAAAGACAAGGAGGTTAGCCAGTGTAAGTACCGGCTGGCTACCCTGTGCTGGGGAAAGGGTAAAGAGAATAAAAGGAGAAAGAAGAAGAGCAAAAAAAGGAAATCGGTAAATTCACAGTAACGCGATACTACGCGCACAGCACTCAAAGACGGTCGCACAGTTCGCATGTCCTTAAAAACTTCAGCAAAGCCCTTGAGGCCTTGAATGCCGAAGCCCGTCTGGACCAGTGTCCTAGAGCATTTTCCTCTGTAAAGGGGCGATTGTCCGGTTTTCGAACGCGGTCACAAGCATTTTTCTTGGCACTTGGTAAAGGGGAATCAAGATTTCTTTTTAAAGAACCGTCAGCCATCCGGAACCGGTCCCAATATTCTGGTGGGGAATGAAAAGGTGGTGCTTCATAGTGTTATAATTGAACACACTATTCACGGCAAAAGTGGGAATTACAACTTTAAGATTGGCAGAGAAATTGGCGAAAAGAAAAGTGCATTACGTGAACCTTGGCAGTGAAACAGGTACAAGGGCTATATAATTACCATGTGACTGTAAAAGACAGTACTTAAGTCGTGCTCTTATTAAGTGTACCAAGTGTACAGTTTTAAATTGCATTCTTTATATTTTATTGGCGCTTGCACCTAAATAAATGCGTAGTACGACGTAAATAAAGTCACGGCTACAGTCGATAGTGCTGATGCGGAACAAATGGAACGGCAGATGCGCAGCATCCCTCAATGCATGGCGCCGCAAATCACGCTTTTCGCACGTTAGTTCGTATGGATGTAGGTTCTGGTCGCGCTCAAAGTCTTCGCTCCAGCTCGATCATGTTACCGAGACAAAATGTTTTCATACGGAAGTGCAGTCTGCGCAACACGTGCAAGATATAGCTCACTGTAGGAAAAACATCGTTTCGATTTCGTAAACTTGGCTTGGCTAAAACTAACTTTGCTTGATTTGTATATAAGCAAAGCTGTTAAACAGGAAGCCTCGAAACTACGCAGTTATTATTGAAGAAGTCATTCAACAGTTCAGGAAGCGCGGCACGCATGACCATAGGCTTGATAAACAAAATGTGATCCTTTTTTTTACGGCTAGGGCCGCACTTGTCTTCAGCTTCCCACTAATACCGTCTTACAATCGTTGTCGAGCTCATTTGTCACTGTTTCCAGCCTAGGAATGCATAAATTAAATTGCAACTACATATCTAAGATCCCGATAACAAATGCTCTACGACGTTCACCGCGTTACCACTGCATATGTATTGGATACTGAACAGTAAGCTTTCCTCTGCTCTAAAAAAATATCAGCTGTCCGTCCCTTTTAGGGACCAAATGTGCGACGGTGATTGTTCTTACCAACCCGCAGTTACGGGAAATGTGACAACGACATGATGACCTCAAATATACATCACTATATATGAAATATGGTAAAATACTAGCCTTAAAATTATACACACCATATGTGTGTGTGCACACACGTACGGCTGTTAAATCTATTTGTTGAGCTGGATGAAATGAAGAGAGTTAAGGAGATGAGATGAAGAAAGATGAAGATGGGGAGAGGTCTTCGTCCTTGCAGTGGAGAATAAATATGTTTATGGTAATGATAATAGCAATGACGATGTCAATATTCAAATGCTTTCGTACCAGAGCGAGCAATTAAGGCTTTCTGGAAAGTATTAGGAAAAGCCACAGCAATGTATTAGACAACTAATGAAGTAAGGTACGTAGTTTTATCAGTCACATAAATTGAACTAAGCATTTGCTTAGAAATGAACTTAAAAAGCATGGTGTTGCTCGCTGAGGCACAATGATCAGACACGAACACATCTCACTAGATGACCGCGAACTGTCGCAGCGATGACGTGATGAATAGCGCTGGATGCAGGGAGCGAATACTTTGCGCTGCCTCTCCCATCAACGTTTCTCCGAAACTTCAGATTACGCGACCTCCAACACTAGGTCCACAGGAACACGGCGCACGTAATGCCACCAGCCATTCCGGCTCGCCGAGTGCGGTTGCACCAGCCACAGATTTTCTCTGAGACAAGGTGCGTGGGCAGTGTATGTGTGGCCAGACTATACGGACCCTAGCCGGCTTAGGGGCCGGCTAGGGCTAGGGAAGCGGGCTCGCTTTCCCCTTCTTGTGCACACTTGATCATGCGTTCAACCACATTAGGCGCGTTGGAAGACGGCTTGCATAAGCCACCGTCCTTCTCGGTTCAACTTCATGCCCACAGCATGCGCCGCGACGGGAAGGATTTTATCACACTTAGAACTTTAGTACGAAACATCATGGCGACGGCGAAAATTTGCCGGGAGTGTCCATGTACTTGCTATCGCAATAACAAAATATTTAGGAAAACATTTATTGCAAGCAAAGATGGAGTCAATTAAAGAAGCACTTTGAGTTGATTATGGTGCCCAATAAAAGACTCAGGGATTTTTTTTCTGCACATTGTTCCTTTAAATAGCCCTAGTATGTGGGGTACTATTTGCGTATGATGGCAAAAATAAAGGTGCGAGAGACAGTCTTGGCACTCTTAACGCGTACCCACCCACGTACACAAAAGGAAAACGAATGCATTTTCTGTGACACCTGCTTGAATTCTTAACGCGTGGCGAAAGCCCAGAAAGATGTGCAAGGAGCTCCTTAATGAGAAACAGCCATACCATTTATTTTCGCGTTCCTTCGAATACGTAAACGAGGGTGCATATAGCTGAGGCCCAGTCAGCACCTCGTTAACTTAGATCGCTTTAATTAAGCTCGCGCCCCGCTGATGTCAGATAACTTGCAGTCACAAGAAAACACAAGAAAGGCGCCAACATCTCCTAAATATCATATATTAAGCAACGAAAAAAATAAAGGAAGTCAAGAACATAAAAAAGGTAGGTTAATCAATGGAGATGTCTGGCGGTTGTCAGGTCAATGACGCTAGCAGTGTTCGCCTGTCACCTCTGCTAAGCAGACAACATTCCCCAAATTGAGTAGGCCTGGTTCGCAACTCTTTGTTCGACCTTAATCGAGGCGCTCTAAAGATGAATACCAATTTTACACGGGGCGCTATACTGGATGTTCTCAAATTCCGCGATATTGTCGACTGCGCCATCTTGTAAACACTGATAGGTCCAAACGCCTGCTTCGGCGCCCTGGATTGGCGCAGAACGATACCTTTACAACATTTGACAATGTGGCCGAACATGACAATATCCCAAATAGTACTGCCAGATTGATGCATTATGCTTATGGAGCTGCCAAAAAGTCTGCCTTATACTGGTTACGAAGGTCTCGTAACCTAAAGCAGAGACAAAAGCAATGAAACCGCTGACGACATCAATCTTGGAAGCGTCCGCGTCGCCTTCAAGTGATATCAAAGATTATCCCAGCTTCCGCTCGGCACTGTTCTAATGTCTGCCGACGAAGAAATTATCAGCTTGCATTCAAAAGTCGGCAAAATCTACGTTAAACCTTTCAGGAAACCTTCTGTTTTAAACCTTTTCGGATGTAGAAATGCAAAAATACCGCGAAGTTTGTGACGCCAGCCTGACGCCATCGGTGCAGGTGCGAAATTTTTAAAGAGAGGTTTGTTTTTCGTTTTCACCTCCAGAAACCGAAACCAAAGAAAGGAAAGGGGAAAAAAAAGCTCGATGAAAAGTGGGTTGAGAACGGGGTGCATTAAAAAAAAATTGGGGATATCCACCGCACATGTTGGGATCTATGTGAAGCGAAGCTTTCCTCGAACGGTGGATTGAATGCTACACAACTAACTGCGATGCCTACAAACTGTGCTCATCCCCTGCAACGTGCCACCTCGTGCAGTGCTTATATGTATGCATCCTTGATGTCACCAATATTTATGCTTATGCCCTACACCGTCCACGAGCTATGCCGAAATGCAAGCACAATATTATCCGTCGGATGCACATTGTCAGATGTCGACGCAGTCATGTCACGAAAACTAAGAGGGCGTGTGACACGCGTGGAAATTAGAATGTTGATGGCAGGCGCATGCAGAGACAAGTACGGCACATATGTAAATACATTTCACATATCTATTATGGAGCAATGGCCAAAAACGGTCCCATACCCAGTGGCACGCACCCTAAATAGCGGCAAGATAGGGGTAATAAAAAAAAACAGCTATATCATCATCACCACTACTATTATCATCATCATCAACATCAGCCTATTTTGGGTCCACTGCAGCGCGAACCCCCCTCCCAGCGATCTACAATTACTCCTGATTGCTAGCCGATATATCATTAGTTGTTCGTTTGGTAGGTCTATGTGCTACAGAGATGCCCATCAGTCAATACTGTATGTCAGGTACTAGGTCGTAATTTATTGTTTTTTTTATTCGCTCGGGTTCTCACGCTGCATCGAAATGAAATGAAATGTAAGCATGTAGGCCCGTTTCACGCTGATACTAGAAAAGCCACTTATAAAATGCGTCGTCCTTGAGAAATCGCTCATAGTCTTCAGGCTGGTCGCGTCTCAACTTCAAATTGAATACTCAGAACAGACGTGTTCTCGCAGGCGCTACTTTGCGAGGTAATTCTGTGCTATGTAAGCCGGTTTGTTGCATTTCATTTGGTGACACAGTACATAAGCAAGTGAAACACGGGACAGTAGGCAAAATAAATAAATAAATAAATAAATAAATAAATAAATAAATAAATAAATAAATAAATAAATAAATAAATAAATAAGGCTTTCATTTAATACATCATACGCAACCCGAGAAAGGAAATCATTTGGTCATCATTTTGCTGTGTGCGAAAAAAAAACTAATTAACTTGAACGTCATGCGATATCCCTGTCTTGATTTCTTTCGCCACGCATGGCTTTACAAAAGGCTGAAAATGCCTCATGGGGTCTTTGCCCCGTATACAGAAACACGAAAAAATTTTACCCTCAGTACTTTCAACTTTACTGCAGCATTTCTTTTAACACACACAACAAAACCGTACGCCGGACCGGCACAATACGCTCCAAAACTGCGGCTTGACGAGTTACTTGCCCCATTATTTGGCAGAAACAAGAGACAGGGATAAAAAGGCGCACTTGAGAAAAAAAGCTGTCGCACATGAATCTGACACATAACAAATGAAGCAAAATACTTGAGTACCGATTGCTTGGTGAAACTCAAGCACGCAGGCTGGAAACACATGAGAACGCTTCAAGCACCAACGGACGAAGCAGTAGCAAAATAGAGAAAGCTGTATACTGCATAGTTTGAAGCACGATAGTGGGAAATAATAAAGATACGACAAAAAATGAGTTCTGCGGTAAACTAGGTAATGTAGATACTTCAGAGACAAAGTTGGATGGCAGTGTGAGTTCGCGGAAACGTCGTTGCCCGTTTCGACATCACCTGAGTTGCTTCCCTTCTTTCGTCTTTGTATTTATATCCATGGCATGATCTCACGATGATGAACATCGCTTAGGCTCTGCTACAAGACAAGCAACGACTACGCCGATAGCCCAGTGAGAAAGTCGGGGCAAGAGAGAGAGAATAAATATTTATTTCATTAAGCGAGTAGAAAATTTCCTCGATGAGTGGGGCCCACAGTCCATGGTTCTACTGCCATGCGCTACTTCGCGAGCCCGCTGGATCAGCCGTTGCTGTTCCTGCCGGCTTGTGCTGAGCAGCGCAGACTCCCAAGAGGAACGTATATTGCTGCAGAAGGAAATGTCTTTTCACGGCTGTTCCCAAGGGCGCGTGTTAATGAAGCTAACACCAACGATAGCACCAATCTTGAAAGTGAACACGGTGACCATGAGGGCCAAAGTAAGAACAAGGGAGGAAAGATAGTGCGGTTTCTCATGCACTGACATAGTGACAAGCTTCAGATAAAGGGCGCTGTTACAGAGGTGGGCAGTGTCAACAAAAAATTACCGATATACACCGCAGTATAACTTTCTACGGCTCGTTTCGAAGGCAACACCGCATTCACTAGAGGCGCGTTTGCACCGCTTGGAAGCAACGAACTCGTGGCTGAGTGGTAGCGTCTCCGTCTCACACTCCGGAGACCTGGGTTCGATTCCCACCGGGCCAATCTTGGAAGTTGCTTTTTATTTATGAAGCGCCTGCCGTGATTTATCGCTCACGGTCAACGCCGCCGACGCCGACACCGACGCCGACGACACCGGCTTTTCTGCGACACGAGCTCCTTAACGCTGTCACGTTAAAAGCTTATTTAGCCGAACACAGTCAATCGCGTTCAAAAAACGGGAAACTGTTGGAGATTTGCCTACGGGCGTTAGGAGCAGGAGCCGGCACGTGACGGCGGTTATTCTAAATGGGCAAATGTGGCGAATAAAGTAGCGAAAAAAAAAACCTTACTTGAAACAGGACTTGGCGACAGTATACGACGGAGCCGAAAGAAAGAAAAGAAGCATCGCGTCGGCAGTGTGTGTCACTTCATCTGCAACACTGACGTCAGCATTTTTCGCTGAGCCGCCGAATACCAATCCGTTATAATCTGTCTCGCAAAAGAATGCTGCTCCTTGAAGTTCATCAGGCGGTGTGTGGGCGAACAGTTATATGTATAATATATAATATATGTATTATAATATATGTATTATAATATAATTATAATATATGTATGTTGTAGGCATAGCATGCCAGTTGCGGTGGCCCAGTTGCTTTCGCCTGCTGTTGCTGAGTATGACTTTGGGGATTTCATTCCCAGCGACGGCATTAGTATGCCGGATGAAACGGAATGTAAAGACGCTCGTATACGGCTACGCCGTAAAATAATTTACACCCTTTAAATTGAGAAAGGGTGTAAATGTGTCTATAGCTCACACCCTTAGGGTGTCGGTTATATATATATATGACACCCTAAGGGTGTGAGTTGTAGACACATTCACACCCTTTTTCCCTTTTGAGAGTGTAATCTATTTTACAGTGCATGACGCTGGGCTGCGAAGCACGAGGTCGCGAGGTCGAATCCCGGCCACGGCCGCAGCATTCCGATGGGGACGAAATGCGAAAACAGCCGTGCACGTAGATTTAGTTGCACGTTAAAGAACCTCCGGTGGTCTGAATTTCCGAGGGCCCCCACTACGGCGAGCCTCATAATCAGAAAGTGGTTTTGGCACGTAAAACCGCATAAGTTAATAAAGATGCTTGCATACCGACGGCAACCGTCAGACGGGGGCGTGTTGAATACTGCCAAGTGATAATATTCTGGATCCCTAGAGTCTACCACGGTATCTCTTCCAATCAATCAATCAATCAATCAATCAATCAATCAATCAATCAATCAATCAATCAATCAATCAATCAATCGACTATATTAATATTTGTTAAGGAAGTCACTCAGTCAGTCAAACAGTCAATCAATCAATGAAGAACCATCTTCTTGTCATGCTGTTCTTCCTTTCCATTTCCCGACGTACACCCCTTTCTCTCCACGGAGTAGCCGCGGTCAGAGAGAAAGCTACTGCTGCCGACCTCTGCAGTTTTCCATCATCGGATATTTCTCTCTGCCAATGCCTCTTCCTTGCGCTGTGTTTATGAGACACTAGAGACCAACAAGTCGTGACTACGCCTGCAGGTCCCGGCAATTCATGTACGGCGACGATGAACTTGGGACTATCTAACGTAAAACAGAACTAAGCCTCGTCTCTGGTCCACTACACTTACATAAGGAATCGTTTCCATGCTGCCCCGAGAACAATTGAAAGCAGGCAAGCTGGTGCTGTCTTATGGCGCAGAATAATGTTGGTAATGGTTCATGGTACAGAGCCACTTTGGTACTGGTTCATAGGTGGACGTTGGTTGCGGTTCATAGCGTATGGCCACGGCGTTGCGCTGCTGAGATCTAGGTAATCGGTTCGATCCCATCCTACCACGGCGGCCGCATTTCGGTGGGGGCGAAATGCAAAAACGCTCGTGTACTTAGGTTTAGGTGCAAGTCACCGTACCTCACGTGGTCAAAATTAATTCGCAGTCGCCCACTACTGTGTGCCTCATAATCAAACCAGGTCGTGGTTCTGACACCGTGAAACCACATATTTCTTTCTTTTCTTCATTATACTGTACGCTTAAGGCTAGCAAGGGCATATATTGATATTTGTTGATGCTGTAGGATGCTGTTGCTGTTGGTTCACGGTGCATTACACGGTGTCGGTACTGGTCCACGGTGTAGGAGTTGGTACTAGTTCGTGGCATGCTCCGAAGACTCGGGTGGGTGGGAAGCAAAGTTCCTGCGCGAAGGCAACGGAAATAGGGAATCTGCTCACGAGGAACTAACGAAAAAAAAAGAAAACAAAAAAACTACCGCAACACTCTTCAATGCGCAACCGCGCGGGCGTTCCTTCCTTCTCCAGTGCTGCCACAACGAGTGTGCCTAGCGTGTCGGCTTGGAGTTTGAGCGAAGCTCAGGGTGCCACGAGAGCTCATTAGCGGCCCGTGGAAGACGGATTTCCGTGTTCGAGCGGCGGGTCTCGGCCTGTTATCGTTATAGGGTCAGCTCGGGTGCCTCGTGAGGCATTCTTGCTATGTTTACTTCTCTCGTCCTTCACGGCGAGACGCTTCCAGTGAGCGAGCCTGCCAGCCTTCCTTCCGGCTTCCTGTTGGACTCGAGGAAGGGCGGCAAGCCTCTTTCGATACGGCTACGCGATGGGCTCGCGGAACTCCTAATTGAAAGTGTACTGCGGACGTTCCGAAGACAGCTCAGCCGGTTCCTAGGAGGTGCGTAATATTGAAGTTGATGCGACGGCTTCGCAGAGGCTGAAGGACGTCGTTATAACATTCGCCTTAGGCTGAGATCTGAGTTGAAGCTGAGACTTTATTTTGATACTGATAATTTAATTTTTTTATTAACTGTGTATAAGGAAAGGTTTGTGCTTATATGTGGCGCCGAACACTACTCTTCTCTGGCATTGTAGTTGTCCTCTCAATGGTCACATCCGAAACGTTTAGAAAGAAACAACAGAAAAACAAACGCGGGCACACAAAGTTTGAGCATACGATATATAAATATTCACCCGATATAAGTGTTCGCCTTCCTTTCTTTTTAACCACAAAATATCAGACTGCGGTCTCTTTATAGCAACAGATGCTAAGCGTTCTAAATCCAGTTAAAAGAGACTCCTAGGCTTTATGAACTTTATGCACCGACCACGTGATGTGCGTCATGTGACACACGGTTGCAAATTTGAAAAGTTGCGCATGGGACTTTAAACAAATGTAAGCAAGGTGTTATGCAGCGTAACTAGAGAGAATAAAAATTTTGTGCATCCCATCAGTCCCACCTCATCACCATCGGCCCTGCTCAGCCACGACCTCGCCGATCAACTGTGTGCCGCCCAGCGCGCCGGGGAAGCCACCCATGCACAAAGACTCGAGGCCATCGCCTAGGCTGGGGTGCTTATGGCCCCAACCCGCCCAAATCGCCGGACATTTCGAATAAAGTTTTCGCTCACTTACTCCCATCAGTCATTAAGAAAAATAACAGGCCACGTACAAGTGGTCAGACTTGGGCGAGTTATTAATAGTTCATTTTTATGCTGTTCACAGATACCACTTATACTAAGGAATGAGCCTGTCCCTTATTTGTTTAGTATGCGCGCGCTGCCACCACCATCGAGACGAAACGACGGCCATTCATGACGACGACCAAAGCTAACGTAATTTCGATAGAACAAAATTAAATTTTGCAAGAGCTTCCAAACTATCGCTGCCTTTGTTTTGCAAGCTCCACATTGTACCTGAAGGTTTTCAGCTTATGCAGTTTTTTTTTTAATTTATGTTGTTCCACAATTTTCACACTCATCCCCTCCTTTGAAAAGAAGGCAACAAGACTTGCAGAGCGGAATAGCGAAAGAAAAAGAACCAAGAACAACATAAAGATAAGTAAGCTTTCCAACAAACAAATCGCTGTGCAACTTGTATTTCACAATGCGCAGAACGCTCGTCACAGCTGTTCACAACTAATTTTGTTTGACGTCATGGGTACCAGCGTTGCACACTCTTGCGGTTGTCTGTGGGAATGAAGATTTAAGACAGTCTGCGGAGTATCTCGAAAATGAAAAGCGTGCAAAGCTTCAGCACCACGAATAATAATGAAAAAGAAGGCTGCTTCCTGGACTGACATTGATATCTTTTTTCGAAAACATATAAGCTCGTCTTACGGTTGAACGCCCTTACACCAGAAATTTGAAATCTTTCATTTTTTGGTCACGTTCATGTGAAAGTTTTTCGCCAAGCGGATGAATTTTTGCAATGAAAATGACAAGAAAGGTACACTCGTTTAGGGAACGATGAGTTGCAGCCTTTTCATCTTGAACGGTAGATTGAAAGGACCAAAGACTAAAAGTAAGCTGAAACACCAAAATCAATTAATACGCTCTTCCCTTCGCCTATGAAGAGCAATAAAACAAGAAATGAAAGCGGGACATTAGAAGCCGCAGGAGGAAAAACAGAAACAAAGCGCACCTGCAATCCAGTTTAACGACTTTAGGTTACATCTATTAGTGCCGGGTAAACAGTATTTCTCTTAAAAGCAATAAAAAGAGATTTGAACACAGAAGAGATGTAGCTGGTTAGGTAAAGCTGTAGCTGGAACCTCCAATGGCCATTTCATTTCCCAATCGTCATCTGCTCAGAGAGCCACCAGAGCCCAGCTACACTTCTTAAATGAGGACTGCGATCTGCGAGCGCCTTTGATTGTACTGTGCAGGCTGTTTGCTCAAGCGCCATCACTTGTTCTTCCTTTCCATCTTCCTTTCCTGCACACTTCCCCCTACCCCAATGCAGGGTAGGAAATTGCGTGCAACCTGGCTAACCTTCCTGCCTTTCCTATTTCCTTTCAATCTTTCTCTCACTGTCCGCTACCGTCAACCAGAGGACTTTCCATGAACGCCGTGCACAGATGGTAACATTACACAGTGACGGTATTATGGATACGCTGCATTGGGCACATCGAGCGCATTTTACCCTAGGGTGAAATGAACAGCTGCTTATTGCAGTTGAGTTGCTCAATTTCGTTTTTGTCATTTCGTGTAATTTAACAGTGTGTAAAAAGGATGCTGAAAACCTGCTCAGCTCGAGTTTTTTTTTTTTTTACATTGCTTCGCAGCTGTATCTAGAGGGCCGGCCTTACGAGATCAGAAAAGACGCAACGACAAAATACGGGTGGTGATGTAGTTGGGAAGTCTCTCCACCTGCTCATAGTGACGTAATGAATTTAAGAGGACGTCTTCATGGGCCTGGTCATCTCTTTTTCTCATCGAAGCTGAACAACATTGGATTGTATATAAGCCAAAGAAAGATCTTTACAGGTTTCCTGAAATTTTGCTGATGCGCAACGGTGAAAATGCGAAAAAGAAAATGCACTGAAATGAGTGATACCACAATGACATGCCTGCGTGAAGGTTTGGAGAAAAATTCATTTTAATAAGGTTCTGGAGTTTTACATGCCAAATGATTATCATGCACGCTGAAGTGGGGTATTCGTGATCAATTTTGACAGCCGGGAGTCATTTAACGTGCACGTCGATTTAAGTAAACGAGAGTACAAAATCATGAAATTCATCCATGTTCGTGTTTTCCTAATGATTAAGACATCGGCACAGCATTAACAAGATCGGAGTTCTTGAACGATACTTTAACAGTATAATATGATGTTGCGTTGCGCTTTAGCGTCCTTTTAAAACTCCGCACTGAAAATATCTCAAGGCGACAACAAATTGGATTACAGGAATAGACACTCGTAATACTGCGGCGATGAACATCTAAAGCCCAACTTTCGAGGTCTACGGCAGAAAAATTCGAGGAATTAAAGCTCACCAACCGCTTTACTTCAGCTTGCATAATGGTAGATTGGAGAAATTAACATATCGTGTAATGAAGTAAATGTTTGAGCTGAACAGTGCCAACATGTGCCGTAATGTACATGCCGTAAAGTACATGTGCCATAAAATCCGTTTCACACAGAATCTCAAGGTAAAAGTAGCACGGCCCTTTGAAGTGTTGGCGGCACATTTATGAAATAATATATTCCGTGGTACGACAATCGCACCCACCTTAAGGGAACATTTGACTGTTCATGTATTCTAGTTATTCGCTGAAGTAAAGAATCGGCAGTAATTCAGGCTGCTCTTTTTTTCGTTAATTAGGCGGCTGTGAAAAAAGTGAGGGCGAACATATTTGGGGTACAAAATATCGTTTTAAAGCAAAAATGAAAAGCTACCAAAAGAAGAAAAGGAACGTTTGCCACAACGTGATACGAAGCAGCTGTTCGCTAAATCACACTGGACAGACTTGACAGTTTTCAACCATTGCTGGAGAGTTACTCTCTGTGCCTGACAATTACAGGTGCAATGTACTAAAACCGACACATAAAGACTTCATGTGAGTGACTAACTTATGACAGTCCCCGGCGAACACCATGACCAGCCGGCTAAGACGTACAAAAATGGGGGCATCTAATGTGAGCTTCTTGGAAACAGTTCGCCGCAAACTAGTGTCATGCGAGCGGGCCCGAGTCAGCTGTGAGACAGCCGAACGATATTTGGAGCTAGACCTTTATCATGAGTGTTCCACTAACCAGGATCACCCATCTATAGAGGTTCGGCAATTTAGCATTCAGGCCACTGGATCTTTCGTAGAGCAAGTTCTCTTTGCGTTTTGGGGGTAGAAAATATCGAACATATTTGGGGTACAAAATATCGCTTTCAAGCAAAAATGAAAAGCTACCAAAACAAGAAAAGGAACGTCTGCCACAACGTAATGCGAAGCAGCTGGTCGCTAAATCACACTGGACACAATTGACAGTTTTCGACCATTGCTGGAGAAAAACATTCTGTGCCTGTAAATTACAGATGCAATGTACTAAAACAGACACATAATGATTTCATGTGAGTGACTGACTTATGACAGTGCGCGGCGAACACCATGAACAGCCGGCTAAGACGTACAAAAATGGGAGCATCTAACGTGAGCTTATGTTGGAAACAGTTCGCCGTAAAATAGTGTCATGCGAGCGTGCCCGAGCCAGCTGAGAGACAGCCGAACGATATTTGGAGCTAGACCTTTATCATGAGTGTTCCACTAACCGGAATCACCTATCTATAGAGGTTCGGCAATTTAGCATTCAGGCCACTGGGTCTTTCGTAGGGCAAATTCTCTTTGCATTTTTTTAGAAACCGTAGCACCAATAAAAGCGGGACATGGAACAATTGGACTAAGGGGGACTCAGGTTACGCAACGTTTGGATGTCAAATGCGCGCAAGCCGCAGCTGGCACGAGAGTTACGTCATCCGTCCAATCGTTGCTGTGCGACGAACGAGCTCGCTTTGTGTTTCCCGTTTTTTAAGTTGGCCGTGCCTAAAAGGTAGACAGGTGCGACACTGCGCAAGAGCTTCAACAATGCTGTTTCAGGCCCTGCATGTCATAGGAACTGGACGTTGCCGTTTCTGACGCGTTCAAAAGGGTAAGACAGGGAAACTCTAACCCCGTAAACTGAAGTTGCTGCTGACAGGGGACACACATGTGGAAAAACCTTGCGCAGGTGTGCACGTAGTTCTGAACATTGAAATTAGTTTATCATGCCAATCCGTAAGTTGCGCTGCGTGGGGGGGGAGGGGGGGAGGGCACAGTTAAGCTCTTCGAATGAATTTTCCATTTTCGACAAACTGCTTTGTCACAATTCAAAATTCTTTGGCGGAGACATAAAAAAGTAGCTGTTTCACCCGAAAGGGCGAAGGAATGATTGCGATAGGAAATTAATTGTTAAGTAGCTACGGGCACTAAGGTTGGTAGCTTGATCAGCTGTAAAGCTACTGTGACCAATTGCTTACTAAACTAAATTAATCTAGCAGGGTCTCGGGTGCGCGCAGGCAAGTATGAAGATATCTCTCACTCGATGACCGCGGACACTCACTGTCAGAACGTTGGCGTGACGTAGAGCGGCAGCAGCGGCGAGCGAATTCCCCTTCGTGCTCCCTCTCGCTTCAACGCGAACAAGGCGGGCGAGAGAGCGCACACGAAGCCATCAGCTACCTTGGGTCCCTTAGCCTTCGAACCAACCGCATATTGCCTCCATGCCACGGCCGGAGTAGAAGTGGAGACGCGCGCAACGTTGCTTCCCCCCTCCCCCTCCTCTTAGCATGCGAATAGATCTCCGCTCTCTCCCCCTCTCTCCACTGCGGACACGAAAAGTCGGCGCGACCTCTCCCTGCTTTCATCCCTTGCACAGAGTGTCCATATAATTGCTATCGCAATAAAACGGCATGGTTATCGCAAGATGATACGTAAGTATTTTGCTAGGAACAGATGTCGTTCAGGGACATCGCTCATTTCACCATTTATGATAACACAAATAATATCTGAGCGAGAAACAAGAGTCGCGTGTGCACAAATCTTTTTTAAATTCCACGGGTACTAATTGTCTCAGAACGTAGTCGCATGAAAGATGTATTCTTTGCCGCACGAGATAAATAAAAAAGAAAGTACTTTGCAATGCTGGCTCGAGTATGCGACCCGCAGTGTCGAGAGTCATGCGTCTCTCGACGATATATTACAAATTCTAAAGAGGCACACGGCATCGCAAAAGTTGCCGAAACAAAGCACTGCTCCATTTAAGAGCTCCTTGAGCTTGAGCAGTTCGTTTTGAAAGGGCAAATACTTCGGTAATCACATTCCTTTCAACGTCCTCGCCTCGCTAACAAAGTTAGAGGCCTGATGTATGAGAAGAATTCCAGACTCAGAAAATTTCGTTGCCACTTACGAAGAAAAAAAGAAACAGATATATAGACTTGCGCGGCAGTTTCCAATGTACGAGAATGAATAGAGGGCTGCTGCTGCTGCTCTGCTGTTAGCATTCCTCGCTCTTTTCGCAAAACTGGAAAATTCTCGACGCGCCAGCTCGGCGCCTTATGCCCTGCCGACACGAAAGCTTCTCGCGAGAAAAGATGCCAATTAATTACCTAGCATTAACGGCAGGAATTCAATCGCTGCATAGTACAAATCTGTTCGAGCCAGCTAGGCAGAAAAGGCAAGCGTTCTCCAGATTCTCAAAGCGTTAAACAGCAGCACCTGATGCATACCCAGAAATTCTGGATACTGCTCCTCTGGCCATCTGTAAACCTTCACCACAGTGCACAAACGCAACTCAGTGATACAGCATTTACAGAAAAAAAAAAACGATATTTCATAAGATCGGCCGAATTTCAACAACTCTCAAAGTTATCAACTATCACAGTATGATCGAGAAGCTACTTCTTTTCAGTAACTTATGCATTCACGATTTTTAGGGATAACTACTCTATTATAACACTTCCATATTCATAACGCTACTATAACTCAGCAGGGATGTTACGACTAGGTGAATAACCAAAAAAACATCAATGCTGGTGGTTTACGTGGCCAGAATCACGATCTGATTACGGGGACGCCGTAGTAGGGGACTGCGGATTAATTTTTACCACCGGGGGTTTCTTTGACGTGCACCAAAATCTAAGTACACGCGCGTTTTTTCGCATTCGAACCCCATCGGCATGCAGCCGTTGCGAGAAGGATTCGATCCCGCGACATGAAGCACAACAGCGCAACGCCAATAGCCACGGCTCTACCGTGGTGTGTGTGCGACCAAATACTGCAAACGCGTATGTTATTAGAATAGAGTACCTGTCTACGTTGATAGCTTAAGGTTTTCGAAATTCGGCCGATATTTTGAAATATCCCGTTTTAGAACGCTGCCCATTGAGTTGCGATGACGAATTACGACGGCGGATTGCGGTAAAGTTCAACAGACGGCCAAAGGGGGGAAATGTTTAGAATTCCTGGACCTAAATCTGTGGTGCAGACTCAATACCGACGGCGGAACACAAAACTATAGCTCTCTTTAATGCCAATAAACGTTGCTACACTTCGAAACGACGCATGAGTGTTCCAGAGAAGGATTAGAGGCTGCTCTTGCACTGGAGAGAATGCTTGATGCAACTTTTTCTGAGAACTAAGCGTTCTTTTCTTGAGTCTTGCCTGGGACAGAGATATTTATTTAATGAAAGCGAAAAGGCGCTACTCATGCAGAAATTGCAGTAGTGGCTTAGGGATCTGTCTGTCCATCAGGGAAAGCTTACATGTTTCTGCATGATCGTGCGTGGCTTGGCGGCTCAGCAGTTTCAATTGTAGGAATCGGGTGCAGTTTCTTATCTTTCAGCATATTCTAAAAGGCAGAGAACTGATTGCTTTTTCAGTTGATATTAAGGAACAAACGAAGAACATCTGGCAGGCTATAAAACTGAACTTGTTCTACAGCCGATCGGATCGGGCTAGTTCGCACGAATCCATTATGGTATGCAGGGCAATGACTTACACGGACGCTAAACAAAGAACCAATCACAACAAGCACTAACATGAACTCAAATTTAATGCAGAAAGGGCACACCTATAAGCCACAAAGACGGAATAGAGGGGGGCAAGACAAAAGAAAGTCATCGCCTGCAATGCCAAGCCACCACTCATCCTACACTACATTCTTTGTGAGCGAAATTGACTGCGCGCTCACGCAGACTAAATCATCACGCTGCATTTGGTCTGCCTCCAATATGGACCGACAAGACAGTTCCGTGTTAAGCGACGCTATACATGAGTTATTGAAGTAGGGCGAACACCCTCACTTAAGACGGTGAACTGCTAAGCACCCGTCTGCGCACTTCTTCACCTTGTCGTGCTCTTTCAGACGCTCATTAACGCACAGATCTGTCAGCTCAACGTAGACTCGCCCATACGATAGCGAAATTCTATACACTACACCCTGTGTATCACTAGCTACATACTTACGTTTCGCGTTCGCAGCCAACAGAAAAGGACGACTTTCATCGTTGTTTTTGGATCGTTATCGCTTCCAACATGTACGCGCGAACCTTTGCGTATGCACGTATGCAGTCTTACAAAGCCAATGTTCCCTTTTTGTGTCCAATAAAATACCGATTTATGTTTGTCGGGACAATAGGGCTGTAGCAGCATTAATGGGCTTTGCAGCATGTTTTTTTCCCTTTTTTTCGAACTATTCTGATACCATAGCATTTGTATAGTGATGCCAGAATAGTACACGCCTTGTTGCCAATGCAAGAGCATACATACGCAAAAAACAACAAGGCTGATAATCTTCTATCTTGCTGTGAAGCGGACAACACGCTTTATTCTTTATCCCTCCCCCTCCCTCCGGTGCAGCGCAGGACAGCGGAAACTAGCATCTGCTTAACCTCCCTGCCATTGCTACTTCCCTGAATTTATTTAACCAGCACCCGAACTTGACCTGTTAATGCAATTCCTTGAAATCTACCATATAAGTTATTCAAATGACGCATTTCACGTCACTCTCTATACGCCTTCTTGCGCCATTGATGTTCAGAAAGAGATAATCTGCAAAATAATCAAGTGCTCTGTTTCAGTTCGTAGTAAATGTTTCCGCAGAAATACACTACAGTTTCACTGGGGCTGTTTCCCTCCAGACGCCTGGACAAAAATACGCTACTTACTTCATTGTTCCTGGATAACATGAACTGTGCGGCAGCAAAATCAGATGCAGATTAAAAAAAAGCCTGTGCACTTGTAGGATGCACGAAAAGACCCACTTTACTGACACAGTTCGATTTTTTTGCCCCCATTTCGGGGGGGAAAGAGCAAAAGTTGGACGACAAGGGATCTATTTGCATCCTTGTCTGATCGATGCCAAAGGACGACCGACGTGCGAGCACTGTTCGAAGGGCTACACAGTCGGCGAACTACATATTCTGGTTAACTTTGCGGCGCGACTACAACGCAGGCTTCGCACCTATTGACTGTTCTTTTGTGCATCAGATGAAAAAATCTCACTTTGCAGGAAAGTACGCAGAATTTGCACTAGTGTCATCGTGGCAGCCATCTTGGTGCACTGGCACGTCTAGAAACTGCGTAAAAAACACAAACGCAAGACAGGCGCCTAATCGATAACAGGAATAAAGGTAATGCGGTCGCCCCAGAAAAGTAAACAGATGTGCACGAGATAATACGGTGCATTGACTTCATCGTGGCCGCCATGTTCAGGCGCTAGCCTGCTGCGAAGCTTGGTCCGTGACGTCACGTCAAGACTATGTATATCGGCAACTGTAGAAACTATAGCGGAAGAAAAGTGTTTCATCAAACGGCAGCAGCAGTGACAATATAAAATGAGATTTTAAGCGTATGGCTTTGCTCGTGTTCATATGGAGTTTCGTATTCGGAAGATACGCTGTTCCAACCTCTTATTTATCCCTTTTCAGATACTGCCGTCCTTCTGCTAGGCATACAGCATGAGTGGACAGAAAATATTAATGCAACGCAGCCCGGGACACAAGAAGGCAGATATAAATTTCAACTTGCAACGTGGTCCGGAAATTTCTTTCTTGCAAATCTTTTGATTGAGTGAGTGAGTGAATAAACTTTTATTTGGTCCAGCAAAGCGCGATAAAACGCGCACCTGGCTAATCCCACGACGGGACTGACAGATCTAGTCTGCCGGCCCGATCGCGGGCGCGCTGGACGGCCAGGATTTGATCCTCAAAGACGGGACTTCGCAGGAGGGCGTCCCACTCTTCCTTGGTGAACTTCGGGCCCAGCGACCCGCACTCCCAGAGCATATGAGGCAACGTAGCTACCTCACCACAGGCCACGCAAGAACAATTGGTATAAATCTCTGGATATATGCTATTAAGGGACGCCGGATTTGGGTACGAGTTCGTTTGCAGAAGTCTTAGTGTGACCGCCTGCGGCCTGCTTAACTTGGAGTGAGGCGGGGGGAAAACCCTTCTCTCTAAGTAGAAGAATTTAGTTATTTCGTTGTGTGTGAGAGGAGCGTCTCGGTGTCCGGGGAGAGAGTCGCCCGACCCGAGGGCAGCGCGGTCGGTAAAGCCACGCGCAGTCTCGTGGGCAGACTCGTTGAGGTTCAGAGGAACCCCCTCAATCGCCCCGACGTGTGCAGGGAACCAAAAAATCGAGTGCATGGAGGTGTTGCCGTGTTTGGCGCCTTTCAGAATTTGAACTACCTGCCGGGCTACCCGGCCTTTCTGGAATGCCCTGATGGCGGCTTTGGAATCGCTATACACCCTGTCTCTCCGACCGTCTTGCATGGCGAGTGCAATGGCCACTTGCTCGGCCACCTCTGGGTTCGTCGTCCGGACGGAAGCACAGTTGATAACTTTACCCAGCGTGTCAACGACGGAAACCGCAAAAGCCTTGCCGTCTCGGTATGCAGCTGCGTCCACGAAGCTTGCTGCGATTTTGTCCCTGTTTACTTGCTTTAGCATATTCAATGCTCTTGCCTTGCGACGACCTGCGTTGTGAACGGGATGAACGTTGCGGGGCAAAGGGGCGACCACGATCTTCTCCCCTATTTTTCTGGGGATTTGGGTGTCTTCAGCCAAGTTCTTGGTTGGTGCGAGTCCAAGCTCCTCGAGGATACGCCTGCCGGCCGGCGTGGTGGACAGCCGAGTTAGCTGGGCCCTTTCCTGAGCCTCGGCTATCTCCTCCATGGTGTTGTGTATGCCGAGCCGAAGGAGGTCCTCTGTATGCGTTCGGACGGGCAGCCCGAGGGCTCTCTTGAAGAATTTTCTAATGAGGGCATTAAGCTTTTCCCGCTCGGCTCTGAGCCAGTTGTGCATGGCCACCGTGTAGGTGAAGTGACACAGCACGAAGGCGTTGATGAGCCGAAGCAGGTTGTCCTCCTTGAGGCCACGATGTCTGTTCGTCACCCTTCGGACAAGGCGAAAAGCATTGTCGGTTTTCGCAATTATCTTGCGTAACGCAGTGCCATTGCCGCCGCGTGATTCTATAAACATACCCAGGACTCTGATGGTGTCGACCCGGGGTATCGGTTCACCGCTCCGAGTGAACAGGTGAATGTCACTTTCCGAGACCGGTTTCCAGCCCTTGGGTCTGCGCCCTTTTTCTTTTCTATAAAGGAGAAGCTCAGATTTGGTCGGGGAGCATCTGAGTCCGGTGGGTAGCAGGTACTGCTCCGTGACGTCTACCGCCTCTTGCATGGCGCTTTCCACTTGCCCTTCGCTACCGCCGGTGCACCAGATGGGTGCACCAGATGGTGATGTCGTCTGCGTAGATGGTGTGTTTGATACCTTCAACTTGGGCCAGATTCCTCGAGAGGCCGATCATGCAGATGTTGAAGAGTGCAGGAGAAATGACCGAGCCTTGCGGCGTGCCCCGTGGGCCCAGGAGCAACTCGTCGGAGACAAATTCGCCGATCCGCAGCTTCGCTTTCCTCCCCGTCAGGAACGAACGGACGTAGTTATATAGTCTGGGGCCCAGCTCGAGGTCTGCCACGGAGGCCAGAATGTATTCGTGGAGAACGTTGGCAAAGGCTTTCTCGAGGTCGAGTCCGAGCAGGGCCCTGGTGTCTCTGGTACTGCCGTCGATGATTTGATGTTTGATCATCTTCATGGCGTCCTGCGACGAGAGGCCGGCACGAAAGCCAATCATGTTGTGAGTATAGATGTTGTTCTCTTCGAGATATCTGTTTAGTCTGTTGAGGACGACATGCTCCGCCACTTTCCCAACGCAGGAGGTGAGAGAGATCGGTCGGAGGTTGTCCACGTTCGGAGCCTTGCCGGGTTTGGGGATCAGGACGACGTTGGCGGTCTTCCATTGCTCTGGGACGCTGCCATTTTTCCAGGTCTCGTTGATCTTCTCGGTGAGGTATGCGATCGAACCGTCGTCAAGGTTCCGCAGCATCTTGTTGGTGATTCTGTCGGCACCTGGCGCACACTTCCCCTTGAGCGCGAAAATGGCTTGCCTAATTTCCCCCACGGTAAAGTCTTCGTCCAATTCCGGACGGCTTGGGCCGAGGTAGTCAGGAAACCGGTCTTCCTCGTTTCCACGCTTTATGGGAAGGTATTTCTCCATGAGCTTGGCAACCAGCTCGTCCCCGGAACAGGATGTGGTAGCTTCGTGCAGGGCTCTGGCGAGCGTGTGTCTCTGACTGGATCTGGTGCTGCCCTCGTCGAGGAGATGTTTAAGCATGCCCCAGGACTTGCCGTTACGCATCTGCCCGTCTATCGAGTCACAGACCTCGTCCCATTGCTGCTTGCCAAGGGTCCGACAGTGATCTTCGATGGCCTTGTTAAGCTCGGAGATCTTTTTCCTCAATCTTCGGTTAAACCTTTGTCCCTTCCATCTTAGAAGCAGCGCCTGCTTGGCCTCGATCAGATGGGCCAGCCTACTGTCCATCTTTTCTACCTCCAGGTCGCTGACGATCTTCTTAGTGGATGACTCGGCGTCACTCTTGATTCGCTCGCACCAATCTTCCAGGTCTTTGGGGACGGGTGCGCTGTCGTTGCCGCGGAGCTTGCGAAAAAGGTCCCAGTCCGTGACAGTGAATTCCCTGGATTTACTTCGGGTGACTTCGAAGCGGGTCTCGAGCACATAATGGTCGCTGCCAAAATTTATTGCGGTGTTGCTCCACTCGGCTCCCTCGACGTTCTTCACGAACGCCAGATCGGGGGTGGTGTCCCGGCTCACCGAGTTGCCGATTCGGGTGGGGAACGCCTTGTCCGTGATGAGCGTGAGGTCCATTTCGTTGGCGTTCTGCCACAGACCCCGGCCCTTGCTCGTGTCGTAGACGTACCCCCACACGCCGTACGGTGCGTTGAAATCTCCGACGACGACCAAGGGATGGGTGCCGGCCAGGTCGACGGACTTCTTGAGTATCGTTTTGAACTTCTGTTGCGAGTGCCTAGGATTGGCCGATTACGCAGTGAACCACTTCGTGCACTCCACAACTAAACATTTAGATGAAAACGTAAAATTGGGTGCGATCCAGGTTGAATCTGAAGAAGAGAATCGTTAACGGGCGTCTTCTTGATCGGTCAGAAAGTCTGGAGAACATGGTAGCCGGGTGCTGCTGGAAAGGTTGATGCTGTGCGGACTCTATTGTGCGGCGTCTTTATGCTGTCGCAAGTGCGTCGGTGCTTTAGAGGAGAAAGCGACAAACTCGCGGCTTGTGTTGATGCAAATGAGTTGGTTGGTTGGTTGGCTAGTTAGTTTCCTCTGCATATGACTGCACAAAACTTTTTTACTAAATGTAGTATGAAAGAAGGTGGCGCCTTGCAAGGCGACCGGCTTCTTCTGTGCAAGAACAAAGCCATAGCGATACGAAAAGCACTCAAAGACGAGTTACCGCAAATAGTTCACAAGTCGTGACGCAACGGCCACAAGTTCCTAAGCGAGAACACAAGCCCAATGCATTCCGCGTGAAAAAAAAAGAGATAAACGTGAAAAAAAAGAAGAAAAGCGCGGAGACCACCGCAGTACAGTATACACCACAATACAAAAAAAAACAATAAACATACGAACATACAAGAATGCAACTCTAGAATGTTGGGCTCCGTGTAACCACAAGTGTGACCAAACATGCTGTGACCAAACGATAAATGCTGTGACCGAAATACTGTCACATATACTGTGACTACATAACCAAGGCATGCTCAAGTATCGGTCACACCACAGATTTATACGCCAACGGCTAGTTAGCACTCGCTAGTCTCGCACTTTATCTCGCACTTTACGTTGCCAATTTTCTTGTGGAAACGCTCTAGAAGAGTCCTTGTAGGATTCAACTATGCCTGCCCTAGCACGCATCTTAAGGTTGATTGAGCAGCATGCCAAATGTCGGCAGCACTCAGCGACACGCAAAGGTTGAAAGCAGACAGAGTTCTCAGAAACCAGCTGCAAAATTCCTCATAAAGCAAAGAAAAAGTAGCATACGAAATGACAAATTTCTGAGAGGGCACTGATCCTGACATTGTTCGCAGCCTACTGTCAGTTTCTCAAGACGTAAGCGAGATCATTACCATTTAAAAGGTCACAAGTCGAACTGGCTCAGTTCCACTTCTTGGCATTTGTGTTTCTTGAGGCAGCTGCCCCCGATGAAGTGCATTGATCATTCTCCATGATTTCGTTTTCCGAGATTTTTTGAGAGCACGCGGTATAGCCAATATCTTGTACACGATAATTACGTCGGTGATAACTTTTTAATGATATTATTGGCGCGTCTAGGTGGCGCCGTCGTATCCTTGCCGCAGGATCAGAGACAAATAAAAGCATAAAAAGCACCGAAGAACACAAAGAGTACGAGCAATTAAGTGAAATTTTGCACCAGTAAGATGAATTCACAGAAGGTCGTAGAAGAAGACACAAAAACAGTCACAATTCGGAAGACAAATGAAAGAACTCTAAGAGAGTCCGACGCTGCGCAAAGTGCACAGTTGCGCAGGTGAACGGGCAAATGCAACTAAACATAATGACGCATAAGAACAACCATGACATGGTGATGAGATTACGCAGAGATTTTGGTGAGCCCCATGTTTAAAATCGACGTTAACAGTGCCCGCAGGGTGATCCCGACCATGCAGCGTTTGAACATTTCCCCGGCACTTAAGACACGCCGAACTGACCAATGTGACTTAATGAAACACCGAAGTTTTACGAAGCCCGAAGCGCGACCTGATCGTGAGGCACGGACTCCGGAATAATCTTGACCTTCTGGAGGTTCACTAACGTGCACCTAAGTCCCCCCACCCTCCCCCTTTCACTCACGGAAGGGGCAGGGCGTGTGTCGAGTGAGCTCTTGAACCACAGTTTGCGATGTGGTGATCGCGGTTGAAATCATAGATCCGGGAACTCAAAGAAGTGTCAGGGTAAGTATACCTGGTAGCGAAGCTTCCTGAGAAGCCCATGCATTCAAAATATGGCGGCTCAAACCATTTCATTAAAGCCCCTTAAACTTCGTAAAGTAGTGCCACGCTTTGAAGAATGCCGCCTCCTGCTCGCGCGCTCTGGCCGAGGCCGACGCCGCGTCGCTATTGGCCCAATAGCATCACGTGGGCACTCGCGCCATGCATCAGCGCCATTTTTGCTCGAGAATCGTCCACGCAGTGGCGAGGAGCGATTGTTGGCCCCGTTGCTACGCTCGAACAGTGTAGGCGGCGCCACGGTCGAGGTGGGGGCGTGAGAGGAGAAACGAGGAGGAGTGAGGGCGGAGGAGGAGAGTGTCGCTACGTTACGACGTTTAAGGGGTTTTACATTTCATGGGGCTTAGCGCCATCTGTGGGAACAAAAACAATGTGACGCCATTCCCATTAAGAATAGAACTGACGTAATTTTTGCTGTAAAAGGCGAGAACTTTGGTTTGGTGCCCTATAGTATTGGAGCTGGATTTTTTTTCACAGAACCCGCAATTCGATTTTACGGGCATTTCGATCTTGCAGCGCGGAGAGCGATGCAGTAAAACGCAAGCCATGTGGGTGTCAAAATCGCACCCACGCACCGAACATAACTTCTTTGCAGGCCGAATAGTATTTGGGCACAGAGTGCTGATCGCATCGTCGGATGCCAGGCCCGTCGGACACCGTACCAACACGAAGGCAGCTAAAGTAAAAAAATGATCTGGCGGCCGTAACTTATTGCTTTTGAATTAACACACTGAACAACGATGAAACGCACCTAACACCGTGCCAGTAGAATTTGTAGAAACGTCGACACCCAAAGCAACAAACACAGGATGCGAGGGGGGCGCGTAATAGCAGGCGAACTTTACGCGCATGCCTTCAAAAGCTCGCTGCATCGCAATGCACTAGATAGTGGCGTGAACGCCCCCTCCTATAGCCGATGCTGAAAACGATGCATTTATTGTCTACTGCAATAATTTAAAGAGAGTTGTCATTTCTTTCCCTACGCGTAACCTTTATTAGGATTGTTTTTAAATAAAAGAAACCTGTGGCTCAACCTTGCGTAAAAAAAAAAAGAACGCTTGTTCTTCATGAATGATCTCCCCTCATCACATAGGCTGACTTTGATCGCTGCTCCCATACCCACCCTTGCGAACGTCGGTGAAAGTTAGCACTGGACCGCTTTTCGCCCGGAGCTTCCCGAGCGATTTGGACCCACATTGGAATGCCACGTAAGGCTAACGCATTTCTCTCGCATTAAGCGCTAAATCGCCACTGAAAGTTCTCTCGGGAGCGTCACTCTGGCCAAGGCTCACGTGCTGCAGCTCATACGTACTCAACGCCATAGTACTCACCTGTGCAGGGTGAGAAATTGCGCGCATGACGCGAGCATGTGCGTGACGGATAGAGCGAATGCAAGCACAAATAAAGTGGAGCCAACGCCATTTATGCCGTTTCTGGGTTGCTTTGTTTTTCTCTTCGCTCTTTCCGGCTATTCTCTCACTCTCCCCCTCTCCTTTTCTCTGTTTCACCTAAAAGCTCTTCCTTGACGTTCAGTCATACGATCAGCGGTCAAGAGACAACGACGTGCAAAGTCGCCTTATTTACTAACTCATATCATTTCTGTTTATTCTTGCCCCTCGCCCGAGCCGACACCTCTTAACAGGCGTGCACAAGATATCTGCGCACGGAAACGTGTAGTGGCGAAAAAAAGACGGCCGGAAAACACCGGCGGGAGGAAGCGAGGGGTAAGTGAAGTTGTTGAAAACCTTGACGAGCAGAGAAAAAAAGAAACGCGGGTAGAGAAAACGCAAGCACACAGGGTTACACAAGTAATCGCACAAGTTACGTAAGTACGCAAAGATTGGCTTGAACGAACCGAAACCTTGACGCCACTGCAACGAGAGACACTGCCTCTGCCTGTCCGCTTGCGTTCTGTGCTAGACGCGATTCTTGACAGGACACCGTCTGACAAGGTTGTCAGACCTTGAGGGAGTCGATTGGCCTATGACATTGTTTTTCGTTGTTTATTAGATTATGTGAGCCTTGGACATTGCGTATGGGGGTAAATATTGAATATGTGAGCATTAAGAATGTGGCACCTTGTGGAAGTGGCCATCGTAGGGCCGGTCGTCCCCACCAACCTGAAGATAAAAGTAAAGCCCCAGCGAAAAACTGAATCCGAAGAATGCAAAAGTGAAAAATAACGAATGCCAGAAGGAAAAATAATTTAGCACGAAGAACAATCACATAAATCAATTATAGCCTATACGATACTCGATGCGTAATTGGTGAATATGATGTATGCGCAACACGTGAACGGCGAATAACAGAATGGCAGAATCCATAACATCTGTACAGTCACTAGCGCAAATGAAAAAAATAATGCTTTGCAGATAACGCAGAAAAAAGCACATCGTCACAGATACTATATGTATATCAGTGGCAGTACATCCCAACACGAATAAAAATAATAAAGAAAGAAGAAATCTGGTGTAAGTTCACATGAGCGCTCCAAAAGTAATGGTCTGGACACATCCAGTAGGCGATCGTCATTATAACAAACTTTATGAAGTCACTAGCTGAAAAAGGTCGCGAATTTCAACCGCATCGCGTCCTTTTTCTGCACACAAAGAGAATGCGATAATTTAATTTGTGCTCTTAGCTAAAGAGAAAAAGACGCGGGCCAATTACTTCTGTCAACGTTTGGTTAAAAGTTTACGTGATTAACGCGGTATTTTACTTTTCTTTTCTTTTGTAAAGCCAGCCGCAGCTCACGGAACTGATCATCATTAGCATATTCAAGGAATTATCAGGTAACAAAATGTTGAAGTATCAGGCCATGACATAAATGAGTATACAGATGCTGCTACCACTATGTCAGCTGCAATTATCTTCCAAACGCGTATATCTCACGGAAAAAAAAATTCGGTCGTTGAAGATTATGCGCAATACCCAAGTTTACGATTGCGTCTTTCAATCGTTACTTGTCCGCATTTATTTCGAAATGTCCACAAGATTGCTAATAACCCTCAAGGTTACCCAGCAGGGCACTTCCACTACCTGCGAAAAGTGCAGCTCTGAAGAAGAAACTAATATGGATTACTGAACCAGACCCCAACGAGATGCGTACAGCTATGAGCTTGTGGATGCGGGCCCTTTGTATTGAGAAGTGTTTTTTTTATGGCTCCAACTGAAAAAGTCATGTGCACGGCGAATATACTGTATAACATACTCACCGGTGTACCTGCAAGACAACTTCACTATCCGATAGGGTCACCTGCTGTCGCACTGTCTAAGTCTATGCAAACTGGTCGTCAGAACATTTGCGCACCTGAGCGAATGTGGACACTGCACGGAGGCAGGACCTCCCTTCGTTTCTTTTTTCTTTGTTTGTTTTCCTTGTGTCGCTATCAGTGAAAACAAGGAGGCATGCTGCGATGCACGAGCCATATCTGAGGAGAGCACCTAGTGTGTCCGCACATGGGTACTGTGAGCCACGGACAAGCAACGGCACCTCAACGTCTGTCTCCTCCGTTTGAATAAAAACAAGTCCAAGAATCAAGAACAGGCACCAATAAAAAACATAAATTCGCCGGATATAGGAGTAAAATAAACACACTCATCTAGCTCTCCAGGAGATACGCGCAATGAATGTGGTACTATCGCACGAGACTCGCCAAAGATTGGCAAAAGTACGTGCTCGACTTTTTCGAAACTCCGATAAGACGAACACAATAGGAAACGCGTACGTTTCTCGCGCCGAACTATAGTACTGAACGAGTGCATGCTCGAGAGAGCCTTCCGCAAGCTAATGTTTGGCTTGGACGAGAAAAAATGCTGCAACCTTCGCACGACATTGTCTACAGAGGGGCACGATCTTATCAGTGTAACTGGGATGCTCACGCTGTACACTTGAAAGGGATGCCTGTGTCCAAGGCCTCCCACAGGAGGTGCTCACTGGGTAACCGGACTTCGAAATTCGTAATTGAAATGTTTGTTTGAAATTTCGATGCTTTACGCAATGCTTACGACGTCAATGCTGCATTGACAATTTAGACGCGTTCAGAATGCATAATTGTGGTGATAAGTTTAGGAGCGACCGCTTAATTACGTCAACAGACTGCTAGACCAACCAGAATTTGTAAATTGCAATACGTGCCAGAAGGTGTTTAGTTGGAAACTTAATTAGCGAATTACTGTTAATCAGTTCTTTATGCGTTTGAATTTTTTGCGCAAGTAATGTCCGCCTTTCCGAGTAGACCAGCTCATCGATTAGAATTGTGGTATCTGCCACAGGCAATTTTCAAAATTTGTAGTGTTCACTGAAACTCCCGATATATATATATATATATATATATATATATATATATATATATATATATATATATATATATATATATATATATATATATATATATATATATATATATATATATATATATTTATGCGACCACATAAAGCCAGCAGGCAATGAAGCCATGAGAGAGAGAAAAAGATGAACGAAAAGGGAAAGGGAAGGTAGGCAGGTTAACCAAGAGGACGTGTCCATTTGGCTGCCCTACACTTTGGGAGGGGGAAGTCAAATACTAGATAAGAAGGAGACAGAAGAAATATAATACACAGTCAGTCATTCGCAGAGTCAGTCGCAGAGGAATGTCCACTGCCACAAGCCCTCGTACAGTCAGTAACCTTCAAGAAGCGCAGCAGGGCTTTTGTGGCCTTTCGCATGCAAGAATGCATAGGTCATAGTCCCAAAACATTTTCCTCCGGGGGCACTCTACTATCTAATAGGTTGAGTTTAGCTTGTAGAGTAGGTAGTTGAGCATCAAAGGACGAGCAATAACACATAGAGGTGCTCTAGAGTCTCATCACACCAGCACAATTTGCACGCCGCACTGCTGGCCATTCCTATAAGAATGAATAGGAATTTGTAAATGCGACGCTCAACCACACGCGACACAGTAAAGCTGTTCCGCGGTGGCATAGTCCAGGTGGTAGGCGAAGTCGAAAGTTGGGGTCGAGAGAGTACAAGTGGTGAGTTGGTGAAGCCCGGTGGATTTCACCGTAGAAGTGTGACGTGGAGAGCACGTGCTTGAAGTTGCCGCGCATCATACGTTCTTGAGAGTGCTATCGGCACCCGCTCATGTTTTTGATGAGCCGAGCGAGCATCATCATCTGCGCAGTGGCGTGGAAGCTACTGAAATGCAACGTCGTGTCCTTTCTCGAGAGCGTGGTGATGAACGTGCCTTATTTCTGGCACACTAGCTGCTCATGACGTAGGGCAAACTGCAGAGTTTGTAGGGCTGCTTTCTAATCGCAGAAAATGGCCCCACCGATCTGGTGGCTGCTGGAACACGTACTTGAGCGCTCCTTGAAGAGCCACAAGTTCTTGCTGCTCTCGACATGGTACTGTGAGAGTATTTAAATTGCAACCAGACGGCGCGCGATGGTTCAACCACTGCTCCGGTTGAGCCGTTGGAATTGGTCGAACCATGCGTTTAAATGTGTATGCCATCGAAATAAGACTCGTGTAGGAGAAGCAGAGACAACTGCTTCAAGGCTAGCAGTGAGAAGTCTGCCGTCTTAGCTATCCCAGGAACTGAGAGGCAGACGTGCATTTGCCGTAGACACCACAGTGTCGATGTTGGCCGTTTTGCAGGCTTGAAGCCAAGTGGCATCGAGTCATGGTGTCTCGTCACGATACCGCAGAGTGCAGCCTGAGGTCTTCGCACTGGCAAACCGGATAAATGGTGGCATGGTAGCTGTGAAAGATGTTGAATGTGCGCTCTTAGCGTCTCAACGACGATATGAGTGGCGATCGGGTGCTTCTATGCGATGACAATCGTTGCAGCAGTGGAAGAACATCTCGGGAGGCCAAGACATGTCCGAAGTGCTCGGGTTTGTACGCTCCGTATAGTGCAAGGAGATTAGTCTTACGTGTGTTGGACAAGACTGGAAGACTGTGTCGAACAAATGCGAGAAGTAGTGCCGTATATAGCTGTAACATGTAGGACGTGGATGGTCCCCACTATTTCCCAGCTATGAATTTAAAGATATTCTCAATACAAATGAGTTTTTTCTTCGTGTAAGAGACAGGGGGACTCCAGGTGAGGTCACGATCCACGATAACGCAAAGTCAATCAAAAGACAACATTACAATAAGCCAAGGAAAGAAATAGCAGCAGTGAGGTCTGGTTGAACCATAGTTAGTGTGTGTGTGTGAATGAGGTGAAGGGGAACAGAGGGTCTCAATTTTTGTTGATCACCACCACATAAAACCAGCAGGTAACTAACTGTGGTTCGACCAGAGATCATTGCTCCTATTTCTTCCTTGCCTTATTCTATTATTGTTTTGAAGAAGAATTTCAACACTATTATTTGAATTTGCAACATTAAAAAAATTAAATCATGGGGTTTTACGTGCCAAAACCACTTTCTGATTATCAAACACGCCGTAGTGGAGGACTCCGGAAATTTCGACCACCTGGGGTTCTTTAACGTGCACCTAAATCTAAGTACAGGGGTGTTTTCGCATTTCACCCCCATCGAAATGCGGCAATTACCTCTGTGCTTTCTTTGACTTTACAGGGTCGTGTTTAACAAAAATGAGCCCCTCAGTTTTCCTTTTTCTCATTCACAAATTATGAAAGAAAGGGAAAATGAAACTGGACGAAAAGATAAACTGTCGCCCGTGGGAACCGAACCCACAGCCTCCGCGCCACGCATGCGTTGCACTAGTTCTTGTTCCTCTACTTTCCATTTCCCTTTTCCTTATTATCTAAGCATTTCAGGCACCTAACTACCCATGTGCATTCTTTGGCTTCATTGTCGATCAGCTTTATATGATCGCATGCACATACATACATACATACATACATACATACATACATACATACATACATACATACATACATACATACATACATACATACATACATACATACATACATACATACATACATACATACATACATACATACATACATACATACATACATACATACATACATACATACATACATACATACATACATACATACATACATACATACATACATATCCGGCCACATTATTGCTTTCATGTAATGTGTGGGTTTATTGACCAGTTACCTTCACCAAAAACGATTACGTACTCGTGACGCCTGCGGCAGAAAGGATGTTCCACATCCGCCGCCAAGGTTTGCGAGTGGTGGCACTGGCTAACACTCCCAGTGCATTTATGTGTTCCAGTAGTAACACATAAATACTCCAGAGAGTGGATGGGATAAGCTTGCAGCGATAGATCAATAGGTAGAGCACCGCACGCGTAATGCGAAGCTGTGTGATGGATCTCCACCTGCGGCAAGTTGTCTTTTCATCCACTTTCATTGGCATTATTTTTTATTATTTCTTTAATTAAATTAGTAAGTAACATAAATTGCCCCTGTGTTGTCCTTGGTGTCCTTGTTTGTTGGCTTTTTTACTATATATATATATATATATATATATATATATATATATATATATATATATATATATATATATATATATATATATATATATATATTACACCCAGCAACAAAGAGAGGCACATCCGACAGTTTCTGCGATTGGACAACCATCAATAAAGCGGCAACGACAGAAGTTCAACAGTCTACTTCACATGAATTCGACTCGAAAGGGCAGCAGGTAAAGCTTTCGGTTAAAGTCTATCAAAGAAAGAAGCAATGAACACTTAAAGGAAGCCAAGCACTCGCATGCCCTTTCTGCCCATGTCGGCTTTTCTGTTACGTGGGAGTCCTTAAGCGGAAAGGCGAGGTCAACACTAAACGGAAACAAAAAAGAAAAGCATAAAGGCTATTACGCTTACAGTTGGATGTGTTGCACGATGACGCTTTGTTCAAGAGAGAGAAAGAGAGAGCAAATGATAAATGAAAGGTAGGGAGGTTAACGAGGACTGCACCCGGTTGGCCTTGTTTAAAGTGCGTTCATAGCAATACTCCTGCTTGTCGTAATTTACAAGCACCCCAATACCGGGCGACGGGTTTTGTTGACGTACTCTCGTGAGTTTAATGCGCCTGTTCGCGAGTGCCGCGTTTATCGCCAGCGGGGTGCGTTATTTGTGCTTCCGCGCAACTATCCGTATTTTGTGAACTGCTCAGGAACATTCGTGTTCTGTATATATCTTGTGTGTGTGTGAAAGTGTGTTGATGCGAACTTTGTAACTGTTGCTGTTGTGTTGTTTCGTATACGCTTAATTTGAAACTTCTACATCGTCGCTAGTACAAATATTAATTACCTCTGTGCGAAGAGCAGCCGACGTCGTTTGAGAGGCACCAACACCTCCTTCAACAAAGTTAACAAAAAAAAGTTTTCTGCAATAAGAACCTTTGCTCGAACCACATGCGTTCTTCAGCACCATTCCTGTCGTCAGACTTTAGCTAGGACGATGGTGAAGTAAATTATCTGCCTTGCTTTTTCCCGGTACCTTGCATTTTTAGCTGACTGTAGTTCGGGATTCCAGGAGTATATATAATTGCGAAAGCCTTTACTGCGCGACACCATAGTCTCGTACCAGGCTCACTTTATACAGGCCGGCCTCATCTGTGTGTTTAAAGATTAACTCAAGCCGTATGCTAAGACTGTGGCTACGGCTATGGCACGGCAAGGCACTTAGGCACACAACACTTTCACACTAAGCTAACTTAATAAGCGTTGGCAGGTGGAGCGATCTCTCTGCTGTAATTCAGAACCCCTAGCGCTAGTGTTCACTGAAACGGTTGGGGAAAGTTGTCTCCAACGGCGTGTTTCAGGACAAACTTTTTTGACACGCGCAGAAGACAGGGAATGCTGGTCATCTTGCGGTTTCTGTGTTAAGTTCTTTTGCACTGTTGATGTGAGAAATTCTGTCTATTGCTATCTCACTTAAACAGTTCTGCGCGCGCACACACACACACACATATGTGTGTGTGTGGGGGGGGGGGGTAGCAATGAATATATGTATGTTATATGTTGCCCGTACTGCAGTATCAGAGCAATATACTAGTGCGTAGAGGAGCACAGGTATAAAATAACTCTTGATGAGACAATTAGCAGCCCGCACCGCATTCGTTCGCCAACACCTCCTTATTAACGTCGCAATAAATTGATTGTTTA
Organism: Dermacentor albipictus; assembly: GCF_038994185.2. Classification (NCBI taxonomy): domain Eukaryota; kingdom Metazoa; phylum Arthropoda; class Arachnida; order Ixodida; family Ixodidae; genus Dermacentor; species Dermacentor albipictus. The sequence continues at coordinate 40,499,202 of NC_091830.1, forward strand.
GCAGGGAATCGATGCATAAGAGAGATATGAAAGCAAACGGAAAATAGAGAGCTTATACCAGAGAATATGTGCGGCTTGCTACCCTTTACTGACTAAAGGAAAAAAAAAGGTTATGACTTGCCCAGGATTAAGGCACATGCAAGGCTCGCTCATAATTTTTGAAAGTAATACAATATGTACGCCCTAAATCGGGCTAGGCAAACATAGTATCGCCGAGTTTCCCGAACACATAATGCGTCGATAAAGAAAGAAAGAAAGAAAGAAAGAAAGAAAGAAAGAAAGAAAGAACGAAAGAAAGAAAGAAAGAAAGAAAGAAAGAAAGAAAGAAAGAAAGAAAGAAAGAAAGAAAGAAAGAAAGAAAGAAGGAAAGAAAGAAAGAAAGAAAGAGCAATGGCTGGAGCAGGGGAGTAACAAATGTCGCGGGTGTCTGACAATGACATTCTTGAACTTAGCGAAGAGGCCACGCAACTGTAGATGCACATGGATTTTGTGTCTGTTAAAGAACAAACTCAAGCACCAGGTGAAGTCAGCGGCGTCTACCCGTATTCCGTGTACATGCTGCTTGCACATGTTGGCCTAATAAGCTCACGCTGCGTAGTATCCCCCATGCAGTCGTCTACACAATCTGTGACTCTACCGTTGCGCCTCCCAGATTGCATGCGCACCAGCTCTACGCTTCACGAACTCGGAAGGTAGGCTGAGTAGTGTGCTGATGCGGGTACTTAATGTCGGCCTTTAAACGCGTGTTTCACTTTATTGTTGTTTTGAGGCTGCAGAAAAAGAAGCTGTGTGTGTATAAAGTCGAGCAGCTGCTATGTCTGCAATGGAACTTCGACATGATTCTTCTTGCCAGAGTAGAGCACCTAGATGTTTCCTTTTCTTATTTTTCTTATTCTTCGCCGAGATATTGAGTGACGTATCGCTACCGATAGTGTGTGTTTTGATCTTCGTTGTTCATTGTTCATTCATGCCGTTTCCATCTACATGAACGCATGTGCCGGGTAGCCTGACACCACGAAGAGCAGCCTTCAGGGAACAGCAAGCTGAAGATGGTATTTGTTTCGAACTTATCTCGCCGGGCGTTACAACTCCGATGTCCTATACTTCTGCAGGGCTACAGTTCGAAAAGACGTGAATTGCATAAGAAACGAATAAATGAATTTGTCATCGCAGTTCCCCACTTCGATCTTCTGAAGATTCCAAACACTTTTTTCACTTAAACGACGATCATAAAACATTTAGGTTTCGTAAAAGTTTAACCACTACTAAACTAGAAGCGGTTTATATTTGTGTTTTCAGAGGCAAATTGAGCGATGCATGCTCTCCGAAAGTGAAGTAAGTTCTTTAATGCACGTGCTTTTTTTTAACAAATTGAGAAAGCGGCTGTTATATTTCCTGCAAGTTTTTTATTTCGTGGTCCCATAAAAAAAGAAGGATGAAAACCATTTAAGTTTCCCGTTGCAATTCCTCGGAGGCTGTGCATAACCGAACAAAAGACAAAAAAAATGTACAAGAGCACACGGTACATGCATCGCCATCACTACAAAACCTACTACAACAAAGAGTCAACGAACAAAGGAAAGAAAGCTGATCTGAAAACTCATTTGATTCGCTAACACATTCCTATAATAACTTATTACCGGCGCGAATGCTTATCGACGCATTACCGAAGCACATCGCCGCCTGGAAGAGCCCTCTGCAGCGAAACATACCGGCTCGCGGGGCCGGAGTAATGTGTTTAGGAAACGCACACAACACCACCCATGCCTGCGGTCTCAAATTCGATGACATTCCGCGGGCCTCCTCTAAGCGTCGACCGAGAACGTGACAGAACTACACTCCCACAACGCAGCTTCATTTTCGTAACGCCTAATACGCGAGCTCCTACGAGCCAGACAGAGCCCGATAGGAACTCCATTACATATAGTGAGAGACACGCGCTACAGAAAGAAGGAACCGAGTACCGAATTAAATACGCAAGACAAAAAAGAAAAAATGGCCAGTGGGAGTTGAAACTTGCGCACATCTTACAGCGTCGCGCTGACGCAAGGGCTCCTCAGACAAATTTCGGGGCTCCCGCAGCGCGGCCTATCGACGAGCAGAGCGCCGAGGTAGAAATATCGGGAGCGGGAGGGGCAGGGAGGCCCTAAATAATGCACGCGAACGTCGGAGGCGAGAAGGCTTATTGATCGAGCTCTGAGCCCGTAAAGAACGCGGGAGGTCTATCGGGTGCGCCGTCGAGTGTAAGGCGGCTGCCTTTTTTTTTTCTCGAGAATCGGCTGAGCCGCAGCTACTGCCGGCGCCGACGTAGCCAACGAGGAACCTACGGTCGTGGAGGGATGGCTCCGGATCGCGTTACACGGCCAACCCCAGTGCATTAGAAGGCAGATTCGATTCACTGCAAAACAAAACACGCGGGGACGAAACGTGGTTTGTTTGCGACATGCAAACAGAGGCGTCGTAAAAGGGCACCAAAGGAGGGAACTACTTCAGACTACAGTGGTATAGAGTGCCGTTTCAAAACTCAGCTTCTATCATTTGGCAGCGGAGTACGATTGCTTGACTGCATTATGGATTAAAATAGCCAACTGGTGCCACAAGGCACAGACATTTCAGTGGACGCATGAATTACAATATCGATTACGTTAGAGGGGCAGTAAATTGAAGCACTGTACTTAGCTTGGACTGAAAGGGAGAACAATAATTGTCATACACCCGAATGTAGTACGAAGCCACAAAGCGAAACCATGCGGGGTTTCTCGGAAAGAAAGCTTCGCAATTGAGGAAAAATTCGTTGTGGTCAGGGATTCGAACCTGGGACGAACGCCTTTCCGCAGGGGTCACTCCATCATCTGAGCTAACCAGTATGCTACGTGGCCGCAGCGCGAGGACGAATAATATAGACAATTCGCAGGACATGGGACATGGGCAGGACATGGGACACACAAAAATATGGAAAATCAGTTCTGCGAAATACCGCAAGGCGCAGAAACGTTCATGAAAGGCGAATGACAATGTTTCCATTCATGAACGGCAGCGTCGATACCTCAGTGTGACGACACAGATTCTAAAGCGTTTTCTTCTATTTGGGCCGTTGCCGGTTACAAGTCACCAGATTGCACTCTAGAGCGTCTTGCGTAATGCCAACAACCCTGCGCGCAGATTTGTTTCCCGGCACAATCGTGAAGAATATGGACGTGCGGGCGAGAGTAGGAAGCGCGTAGGAAGTGAGCCGTCTGCGCGGTATCTGTTGCAGGTCTCGCTGAGTTTGCTGAGGCGCTCTCACATATACAGAGCGTGTTCATACCACTTACCCCCCCCCACGTTTGGAAGCTCGGTTTCCCGCAAAGGTATTGGTAGAATGTATACCTTGCCATGTATCCGTACTTGCGCCACAAAAGCGTGGCTGATTGCTACACAAAGCGGTAGCGGCGACGTTCCTGGAAGAGGCCTTGAGCAAGAACTCCTTTGTCAACTCTTACGTGTCCTCCCGATTCCACCAAATCAAATTACACGAAAAAAGAGGAAAGCAAACAGAGAAGCGCACGGCATGCGCAGATATCTTGTCTACTCTTGCAGCAATACCGCGGGCTCAAGCACTACTGAAGCGGCCTCACAAGCGCTGTAGAGCGCGTACAACCGCATCATCCATGGGCCTTACTTGTTGCAGCCAGCGCCGCCCGGCATTTCATCTTTGGCTCGTGAAACGCGACCGTTCCCGTCTACATGGCTCTGGGCGATTGACGAGCCCCTTACGAGAGGCTGTAACTCACGAGTGTGAAAAAGCAGATGTCTGGTCGTGTGTGCGACTGTACACATTCCTTTCAGCTGCACTTAACCGATAAAATTAGTGCGAAATACACACGAACGGTCGGCCCGGCCACGAAGGGACCTACTTCACAGGTGAAGTCCGTTCCCTGAATGCCGTATTGAAATTTCCGCACATACGCACGTATACCCTACGGCCGGCAACCGTGCGCGTAAGCGGACTGCTTGAACAGCGACACGCAGATGTAGGTCAGCAAGTTAAATTTGAGTGAAAAAAATAAACAGAAACGGCGGAGAAAAATCATCAGAAATACAAGCAGGTGCTCGTGCGACTTGCAAGTGACGTACCGACTACTACAGAGCGTGGCCGTGTCTATCCTTCACAACAGCGGCCGACAACCAGCGTCGCCTAATTGCAGCACAGTGTTGTCGGCTCTATGCAAGTATTCTATAGTTTAACTCCTTGAATTCTTCAGAATGGTTTGTTTCTGAGGCGAAAACAGGAATAGATAGATTGATCAACAGATAGATCAATACAGAGATGGTAGGCAGATGATAGAAATAGATCCCGGCTGTGCGAAAGTGGATGCCAAGCGAAGCTCTTGAAAACCACCACTCAAGTGCGAGGGCGGTATGCAATGCTTTATTGCTTTAGAGTAATGATAGTAATGGTAATTTATAGTAATGGTAGCAGTGTGAGTTGTGGCAGTTTTGAGAGCACGACGCCATTGGTCGCATTGTCGTTTCTTTCTCCCTTTGCTGCTCCTCGTATTCACGTTGCTCCTCGGGAGTCCTACCTATACGTTGCCTACTCATAGTGGTGCTGCAAGGAACAACAACTAAATCAGTTACTAGGCCTATTCCTTTATCTACGAAAGGCTAGTGACGTCACTCCCCACGTCGCAAGCTGCCGTCGCCGTGGCAGCTTGCGCAACAGTAATATTTACCGGGGGACACATGCGGGGAGCGCTACGTGCTTCGCATTGTTATTAGGAGCACCTTATCATCATAATTATGTGTTTAGGATGCTTTTATGCTCGTTCTTTATTGAAACGGATGCTGCTCTGGTCGTTGTAGGCGTTATTACAAAGAATGTATGCACTTTTTGTTTGAATTTGCTGAGTGCTTGAAGCCTGCTTCCCCTCCGCCGAGGGTTGGCCTGGTGTGAACTACCTCCGCGATCGGTCCACAGTTCTGTCCACGGACATGAACGCGAAAAATATCCGACGATTACGATACTCCTTATTGCAAAATTTGAGCGCAGCTGTATACGCGCTTTCATTTCTCGATATACAGAGGCAAATAATTTGAGACCGAAATCACCGCACCGACTGGCAGTGGACCAGTGCCGTCAGCGCCTTCGCAGAGGGATAGACAGCATGGGGACGCTGGCAAGTGAAGCGGCATTGGAGCTAGCTGTGGAACAAGACGACGACGAAGGTGCGAGCAGTGGCACGAGCGCGTTCGCCCGGTTACGCCGATGGACGACGACGTTCAACCCAGGAAGGGGCGCCCAAGAGCTGCGCTCTAAAATGCCAACCTACGAGAGGCCAACAGTTTCGCTGTAAAAGGTCAGGTCTGCGGTGAAACTCGAAATTAGCGCTGTTGTCTACAGTGCGTGAACGTGCGTAATTTTAGCGGAGCAGCACGTAAGCGACCCTCAGCTAAAGCTGCACAGTCTCTCCTCAATGAGAAAGAACGGGACGTGTTATCGGAAGTGATGCGGCCCTTCACCATGAACATAAGCTATATTGACGGGTAACAGTAGTCGATGCAGAGCGCGCGTAATAGGGGGAGTTTCTGGATTGATGACGTAGCAAAAACGCTTCGGGCACGTGATTGTGGGGTCGTGGGTTCGAATCACGTTGTGGGAAGTTTTTGTAAGGTTGCTGCTTATATTTTTCTCGGCTGACTTCTGCTGTGCTTGTTCTTAAGTCCTATGCTTCCCCACCACGCCTGACACGGAAGGTTCCTGCCAAGGTAAGGGAAGTCACCCGTTTCGTAGCCCAAGAAGAGGAGGGTTCGGAAACGTTGTGTAGGTGCCGCTTTACCGGCCGCAGACCAATTGATTATGACGCGTTGTCACTATGTGCCACACTGACCGGCAAAGCTGTATGCATATAACATGCGAGTGAAGAAAAAGTGAAGCCGAAAGTGAAGTGAAGAAAGTGAAGCCGTATAGGCTATTATGACGAGTCCCTTCACCAGACCGAGTGCCTACTCGAAAAGCCGCTGCACGTAATTTTTTTGTCCGGTTCAGGGTATCGCAGAGTCTAAATTAAAAGCCGCGCGGTACGAACGAAAGTAACAATAACTGCTGCTTGTGCTTTAACAATGTTTCATTGTTCGTGAATTATTTGAATCAGACGCGCGCAATTTGTCAGAGTAACACTGATCGTTGCATGAATGTATCTCACAGCAATGTGAAGATACGTAGATGTGGCTCCATCTAATCAGTACGATGGCATGAATGAGAAGTTCATGTATGTTTAAAAAGAAAGCTGTTCTTAGTTTAGGCACTTGAACCGCCCTGAGTGATAATCTTAGCTGCTTACAGAGAGAACGTAAATATGTCATATATGGTTTTGATGCTCTCCAGAATCAACAAGACAGAGCTCAGCGCTATAGAAGACGACGCTAAAGACTCACCTGCTGCGCCCAAAAGTCACAGTTTCACCCGAAACGTGAAGCGTTCGTTGCAATATGGCAATTGAGTACACAGCTATACGAAGCAAGGATAGCAGTTTTATCGGCAGTATAAAGTTGTGAACATTCCCTTACTAACTAAATTAACATGCATGGTGCCGCGCGCGCGCAAGCAAACATGAACACATCTCACTCGATGACCGCGCACACTCGCTGTCAAACGCTTCAACAAGAAAGCACGGCAGCAGTAGCGAGCGAACTGGCCTTCGTGCCGCCTCGGGTTTGAACGCTAACTAAGCGGCGAGAACACAGCGAACACAAAGCTATCAGCACTCGGTGCACTCTGTCCTCATCGCAGATCGCTTTCAAGATAAGAGACAGCACGGCCGCGCCATACGCCGCCGCAGCCGAACGCAACCCCCTCCCCCCCACGCCTCCCCCTTCCCCCGGTGCCTTAAGCGCGATGGAAGACGGCGCGCTTCCTCCCCGCTTGTCTCCCTTGCGCGCAGAGATTGAGCCACAATCGTGGGCTCATCATGCTCGCACGCCTTCATTCGCATGCACATCATACGGCGCGCGGTGACAATGTTATCGCATGATTTTGGCTTCTAGCGCGAAGTGAAACACGGACACAGAAAGGAGCAGACAGGACGAGATAGGACGCTCGTCCTGTCTGCTCCTTTCTGTGTCCGTGTTTCACTTCGCGCTAGAAGCCAAAATCATGCTACCGTACCAACTCGCCCAACTGTCTATCCTTTTGCAATGTTATCGCCCTTGGACTTCATGCCGAACATCACGATGCCGGCCACGACGGCAGAAATGTGCCTCTAGTGTCCATGTAATTGTTATCGCAATAAAAGAATCAACATAAATCTGTCTCAGTGAATGACGTAAATGCTCCGCAAATCGCTTTCCCCGTTGCTCTTTCCTTCCGCAAAAATAATATAAAAGCATTAAACGATACATCAAGCCACTCCACCGATGGCACTCATGGAAACGTACGCTGATTACAGGTGCCAAAACTTATACGGCTATTCTCAGCTGGTTAAATTTATCTCCGCTGCATCCTGTCTGTATGTCTATCTGTCTAACAGACAGACAGACATATAGATAGATAGATAGATAGATAGATAGATAGATAGATAGATAGATAGATAGATAGATAGATAGATAGATAGATAGATAGATAGATAGATAGATAGATAGATAGATAGATAGATAGATAGATAGATAGATAGACAGACAGACAGACAGACAGACAGATAGATAGATAGATAGATAGATAGATAGATAGATAGATAGATAGATAGATAGATAGATAGATAGATAGATAGATAGATAGATAGATAGATAGATAGATAGATAGATAGATAGATAGATAGATAGATAGATAGATAGATAGATAGATAGATAGATAGATGGATAGATCCCGGTTATGGAAAAAGGAGTGTATGGGCAACGTGGATTTCTTTCTTGCCTAACATTTTTATCAACCTTCAACCTCTATCTTGCAGCTCGCCCTTATCTCGACTTTCGTGCATTAATTCCCTTCTGGATTCTTTAGATAACGATTGCGCTTTTCTTGTCTCTACAGCACTTAAGTGCATCATACTGTACTCATATATACTAAATCGTTTTCACAGCTTGTGCCCAAAAGCGACAAAAATAATTTGCATTGCCAATACTTCACTTCTAACGTTTTCTCTTGAATCACCAAGCCCTAGCACCAGGATTGAAAGCGCTCCGCGTGGAGTTTATAATATATATATATATATATATATATATATATATATATATATATATATATATATATTTACATATAATAGGTTTTATAACAATTTCTTTTCCCTCGGTATACAGCACTAACTTTATTTTATAACATGTTTTCATTCATCGCTATCACCAGCCGCATTCTGCGTGCCTGCTATTGTGCTTGCCGCGAAATGCCTTATCTGATAACTGGAGGATGTCTGGCGACTGCGTAAATTATAAGGACCCGTAAACAGAGCAAAAGAAAAAGAAAACACACAGTGAGGTCATGGCTCTTCCAAATAATGTGCTTAGCGTGGCGAAAGAATGGATGTCTAACTCACTAAAAAAACAAGCAGGAAAGCAGGAGGCTTCACAAGCAGGAGGCTTCGCAAGCAGCAATTCACCGTAGCTATGCATTCATGCATAACTGGTTTGACCATAATGTCATGGATGGCTTTCTACGTGAAAATAAAAACAGTACAACAGGAGAGAGAGATGGAGAGAGAGAGAAAGCAAGAAGAGTAAAAGTAATGAGGTCAGCCAGACGAGCGTGCGATTTACTACCCTACACTGAGGCTAACGGAAAGGGAGCAAAAGAACGGAGGAAAAGAGTAACGGAGTGAAACACTACGGACACGTAGGACAGTAAAAGAGATTTTAAACGGTCACTGAGCCCAGTACACCTGGAAGAAATGCAGCAGCACACGAATAGCTTCCTGGTCCAGCGATGGCTGTAGCTACGGTCCGGGAGTTTTCGTCTGAGAAAATATTCTGGAGTCCAGGCGGCTTAGCCCTGCCAGTATATACAAAGATGCGAAGGACGTATATCGAATAATATGTAGGGGTTAGCTCGACGGAATACCGTGTGGTCGGGCGAAATCGTTGTCAGGCAAAATTAGTAGCCCATCGGGAACAAGAGATCAGTACGGATCTCGAAACGTCATTTGGTTTTGATTAACGTCAGTGACCTGCTTCTGTCGTAACAGCGTTGAATAACAGTGGTCACTACGAGCTGTGCGCCCAGACGCGTCACGATCGTGCCCGCGATGCACATTTGCGATGCCGTGAGGTTGACGACCGGTAGCTAAGTTTAGTCATCAGTCGCCGCAGCAGCTGCGAAAATGAGTTCGCAGGACATCGCGAGGAAGCTGTCGCTGAAAAATCGCGGCGCTTCTGCCCACCGCATGACATTCCGGAAACGCCCCGTATACAACAGCGGTTAGTAATCGTGCGTTGCTTGTTGTGTTGCTTGCACATGCAGCTCCGAACTTCGCAAAAGGTGGCGCAGCAGTAACATCGATCCCCTTTCTATTTCCTAGGTATACTTTGTGGGGCAAAATACATTTCTGGAAAAGGGACAGAAGAAAGGGAGACAGTGAAGCGCCAATGAAGCGCCAGCGAAGCGCTTCACTGTCTCCCTTTCTTCTGTCCCTTTTCCAGAAATGTATTTTGCGCCACAATGTATACCTAGGAAATCTAAGCACCAACTTGCCCAAGAAGAAGTCCGTTTGGAACCCCTTTCTATTATTCTTCGTTTTGCGGGAATGCACCTTCATTTTTTTTAGATATAATTTGCTGTTGATATTGTTCATTGATAAATATCAAATGAAAGCTCGAAACCACCAGCGTCAACCGAACGACAACAACAAAAAAGACACAACAAATATTAAAAGACAAAGGTGTTTACAAAAGAGCGGATGCTCAGCCATGTGTCTTGTTACGCCTTTGCGTCGAAAAAAAAAAATAGGAGTGGGAGAGACGCGACACGGCCTGCAATATGTTCGAACAGATTTGCTGCGATGTTCGCGCGTAGCGGCTCATCCCAGATGTGTGGCCTCTATAGGCCGCGTCTATTGTTCACGGAAAGTGCCATCTCCATGAGTCGGAATGACTTCCAACAACTAATAAAACACCAACGTTCTGACAGATGTCAGCGTCGCAGTGATCAATATCATTATCATCGTTAGCACACTTGTATACAGCGCACCGTCTCCTTGCTTTCCTTTTTGTCGTGCCCGTCCTTGAGGATTTTTTGTATCATATTAGCGCACCAACTCGCCCACCTGTCCCTAATTTGGCGCGCGCACGCTCACGCACACACGCTCACGCACGCGCGCGCGCGCGCACACACACACACACACGCACAAGCACACACACAAGCACACACACACAAGCACACACACACAAGCACAAACGCACAACCACACACACACAAGCACACACACACCAGCACACACACACACACACACACACACACACACACACACACACACACACACACACACACACACACACACACACACACACACACACACACACACACACACAAGCACACACACACACACACACACACACACACAGGGTGTTTCAGCGAACACTTTCAAAACTATTTAAAAGGTGCCTGTGGCAGATATCACGATTCTAGTTCTTGAGCTGGACTACTCAAAGCGGCGGACAGTACTTGCACAAAACATTGAGCTGCACAATCGACTAATTAGTAAAAATTTACTAAGTAAGCTTTCAACTAATTACATTATGAGCCATAGTGCAAGTTACAAATTATAGCCATGGAGTTCGGAAGGCGGATCCACTTGGAACGAATTTTCAAGTTGACACCAGTTTCGAGATATAAATTCCCGAACTTTGCGGAGAAATGTATTGCCGTTCCAGTTAATTTCTTAATAAAACATCGTTTGATGCCCTGAACCACACAAGTAACTGGAACGCCAATGCATTATTTCTCCGCAAAATTCGGGAATTTATTTCTCGGAACTGGTGTCGTCCGGAGAATTCGTTCCAAGTGGATCCGCCTTGCGAAGTCCACCGCTAGAATTCGTAAATTGCAATATGGGTGATAAGATAATTACTTCAAAAGTTAATCAGTTAGTTCTTGTTGATTATTAAATTTCGCATTTCAATACCTTGTGCAAGTTGTGTCCGCCGCTTCGAGTAGATCGGCTCATAAACTGTAATTGAGCTATCCGCTACAGGCAACCTTTAAAAAAATTTTGAAAGTGTTCGCTGAAACACCCTGTGCATATACTTGCTAGACAAGCCCCAACGACCTTCTGGCTATAAAAGGAATGGCAAGCGTGCTAAATTAATCGCTGCGAACAAAAGTGTACAGCGAGTCACCTGAGTACCTGTGCACATACACGGAAAGGAGAAACGATGGACGACTAAGCTACAGAACAAAGGAGCGTCGAGGTGAACCCGCCAACGTACAGCGCACATAGCGAATTCCCTGAGCGCCAGCTTTTTGGAGCGCCGAACCCACTCGTCCAATTATATCTTTGCAGTACGCAGTGAACGGCTTCGTGTCCGTAGACCATTGTTCTCAGAGCCGAGTTTCCATGACCTTGGTGTTAAGTTTAGGCCGTCCGCGAGATATGCCTGAAAAGCGAACGCTTCTCCTGATGCAAAAGTATCGAGCAAAAAGAGGTGCCACAAGTCCTTTTCATCGAAGCGCCTGTTTGGTGAATAAAGATTTCCTAGAAGCTCGGCAAAGTATCGTCAATCCGTCCGTGAGAATGAAGTTAGGACCGAGATACCGTACGTTGAGTCAGTATTAGCTGCTCCGTGACATGAAGACAACGGAGCAGCTAATAAGACAACACCGCTCACGATGGTGTTAACAATGAATAAAAGCCAGTTATTTCGCATTTCAATTCTTACGCACATTGCGTGCCATGTTGTGAAGTTCGCGTAAGTGTCGTCAATAACTCCCCTCCGCTCGCTTTGTACTTGATGACGTCTTAGGTGAGATGAACTGTCGTTATTTCCGCTTTGTTAGCCACGTCCTACGACTTGTTCCCACCGCAGTGCCGACGAACGGGCACTGTGGTGTTGTCAGAAAGAACGTTCGCACAGTAGCCTACAAACGTTACGACGCGCGAGATTGTATTTCATAAACAGGGCGGCCTGAATTCTCAGCGCTTTACGTTCCAAGCATTCTGTACCACCGGCCGCCTAGCTTCGCGGTAATATTTCGGTATTACATTTAATCGCAGGTGCTCTTGCGAAACGTTCTAGCGTAAGAACTTTTATGCTGGTCCAAAACACACCTTTTGTTTCATTCAAAGAGCAACCGTTATTGGCAGACCGCATCACAACCCCGGGAGCTCAATCAAACGTGAAGTCAGAAACGACAGTTAATGATGGCAAATGCGTTTGAGTTGCCTTTCACGATGGTCATTTTAATCATAACATTACCTTGACGACTTTCGCGCATCGGCATGCTTCGATTTACCGAGCGTGTACGAATCCACCGGTGAAAGAATAGGACGCACTTGTTTTCGGGCTATACGCTGAACTACACGGTAACCCTTAATTTCTCGCAGACATTTTTTTGCAAGTAGCTGCACTGTAGTTGCAATAAAGGAAAAAAAATTAACACTGTGCAAAGACACTCGTGGTTATAGTAAATATTTAACAGTGAGAAAAAAAAAGACATGTCCGTTTTGAATATTTTATCCATAGATTGTGATGAGTTTCGAAAATGTGACGACAACACCATCACCGAATTCTCCGCAACAGCAACCGCATCTTGTTTTTGTACTCCTTACGCAAATTTGTATAAGATTACACCAATACCTCAATAAAACAAGACTGTGCATGCATAACTATGGCAAACAAATGTGCTGAAGAAGCAACCCAAAAGCATGTTTAATTTTCAGGCATATGGAACTTGTATAACGCTGAACGCAGGCCATTGACGTGGAAAGCGGGCATAGCGTTAAAAGCAGGGTCTGTTACTTCTTGTTTTCTGTCGGTAATAGGCAAAAGCACCAGCACACAATGCAGCTGGTGAAGCCTTATATATATATATATATATATATATATATATATATATATATATATATATATATATATATTTATGAACAGCGTGTTTTCAAAGTCGACTTTCGTTCGGCAAAAAGGAAAACGAGTGATGTAACACCCAATTTACTTTCTTACCAAAGCAAAGGTGCAAAAACATGCAAGGTTTGTTGAAAACAATTGTCGTCGTGTTTGCAAAAATTGATGGCGCATGGGAGGATATCGAATTCAAGGGTCTTGCTAATGTAACGCAAAGAAGAACCTATTCGGTGACGTGAAACCTCGAAAAATCGCAAAAGAAATGGAGATTTGAAAAGTGCAAAACATGGCGGCCGTGAGGTGTTACCAGGCTTCCGCAGTTTTCGTTCTTCCGGCGCTTGCAGTGCACAAAAGCACGGCCTTCGAGATTGGCTTTTGTCATTCCGAGAAAGCGGTCACTGGGTGTGCGGTTTGGACACCACGTGTTCACTAAGAGTCGGCAATCGCATCACCACCGAATTCACGCTTAGAACTTCAGTTCGTCAGGGCCCACATGAAAAGAAGTCTCCTTGCCCAAATGTTGACACCTGGTTAACGCTCCCCTTGCACTCTTAAAAACATTTGCACCATTTGGGGATCATCTTGTCCCACAACAATAATCGTCCCCTGTCTTAGCCACATTCTATGGTGTTAGGCTGCTGAGCACGAGGTCGCGGGATCGAATCCTGGCCACGGCGGCCGCATTTCGACGGGGGTGAAATACGAAAACACCCGTGCACTTAGATTTAGGTGCACGTTAAAGAACCCCAGGTGGTCGAAATTTCTAGAGTCCTTTACTACAGCGTGCCTCATAATCAGAAAATGGTTTTGGCACGTAAAGTCCCATAATTTAATTATTTTGACCACATTACGTTTTTTTAACGCTGCAAGCCCGGTATTTTAAAGTGACGAACGGCATGATGTTATCAGCGTGACATAGCATTCTCGACAGGAAAGTAAAGAGCGTCGAGTTTTCAAGAAAGGAAACGCAAGCAAAGAGGACGACGGTTATTGATGTGGGACAAGATAAGCCCCGAAGGTTGTGAACATTTTTTTGAGCGTCTACTCACCAATCCTTCACTCTAAAAAAAAAAAGAGTTTACACCCGTCGGGGCTTATCATGTCCCCAAACAATAATCGTCATCTCCCTCGTTTGCGTTTACTCTCTCGAAAACTCGGCGCTCGCTACTTTCCTGTCAAGACTGCTGTGACAAGCTGATAATGCACAAGCCGTTCGTGACTTCGAAGTACCGAGCTCGCAGCAATAAAGAAAGGAAATGCGGGCAAGACAGATGATGATTATCGTTTGGGGACAAAATACAGCACAAAGGGTGTACACTTTTCTTTAGAGTGTTAATAAGCTGTTGACGCAAACAACATCCCGCCTTCTGCCACAGATAAGAATTAACGGACGATAAATCTCTCAAAGTTACAGGATTGCATTCTAAGGCCTTGGAGAGACCGTTGCGAGAAAGTGTAGATGCTAGGATGACTCTTGGTACGTTTTCCAGTGTGCTGCGGTTTCTTTTCTTTTCTTTTTTTTTGTTGCTTACGAAAAGAATATGCTCATCGACTCGAAGTATACGTACGGAAGTAATTCACTGGCTGCAGGCATTTCGACGAAGGAAAACGTAATCCTTCACCAATCGTTGACAGTTCCGAGCACGTCAAATATTAACCTAAAAGGTGGCCGTGGCTTCAGTAAATTGGTGGTCTGCAGAAAGGCTCAGCACGGGGAAGTGAAATGCAGCCTCATTGAGTGAGAAGAGGGTTGAATTATGGGAAGCGTAAGGTGCATGTTTTTCTCTGTCTTGCCACCACAACACAGAACTGGCACACATACACAAAAGAAGCACTTTGCGTACGCAATGCGTACCCTGTGTCTGAAGGGGCTGCCAAAAATGAAGAAACATGCGTCTATTTGAATATACATTGTATAAGAGTACAGTAGCTGATCCTAAGCTGGAAGAATGCACTCTTAGGTTCAATCACAAGTTAACTACTCGAATAAAATATTTTTAAAATCACCCTTTGGGCCAGTTTCCCGTGACCAGTTGTCGTACAAAACAGGCATTCATAGCTATAAATCGAGACCTAAGCAAATAAAACAGTCAGTCGCCAAGCGACTCGACAAAGGTTTCAAAGAAACATGCTGCACAGCCTTCTTTTGCCTACGGAATAAGTGTGCTGAGGATAATGAAATGCGACAAACCGCACGTTCACAAAGCACTACGGGGCTCTGTTGCCACGCGCGATGAAGTTCCTATAAGGTCCACTCACCTACGATATCCCGGCGTTCAGGTGCACGTGGGCTATTCCTGCGAAATTTCGGCGAAGGGGATCGAACTCAGCATAGCGAATCCCTCAAGTGCGCTCGAGCGACTCGGAGTTTCCCGGCGCGCACCGAGCCACTCAGGCTCCGCACTCCGAAAATCCGTCAAGCCAAGCCGACCGGGAATGTTGCTTCCAGACGCTCTCTAGACGAGCTCACTCTAGACGTCCACACATTTGTGAGCCGCACCGCACAAACACAGGGTATGGCATTTTTCTTGTTCTCCCGACTTCACTGAAGCACACACTGCCGTGACAGAAAAAAAAAAAGGGGGAAAGCCGCACTGTTCTCCGTATTCGTGAAGTTTGCTTTAGTCGACGAATACCTCAAGTGCACATGACATTAGCCGTTCACAGAGTTGAAAGAAAAAAACGTCTGTCGCCAAGAAGGCTGCGGCTCGACGGAGGAAACAAAAAGCAAGAAGAACGGCAGCGCGGGCAGCGCGGCTGCGTGGGACTGTGTGACGCACGGCGCGGCCAGAAAAAAAACAAAAGCACGCCGAGTTCGCGAGCGTCGCGCTGTTGAAACCGATAGCCGGGACACTGACGCCGGGTTTCAAGCCGCAGCGCTTTTTCCAACTGTCGCGGCGACCGTCATCCAAACGGCGTCGACGCAGGCACGTTCGGGGAAAGGAAGAAAACAATGGAGAGAGGAAAATCAAGAGCGAAAGAGAATGAGAGAACGATATAATGCCGAGGGAAACGCTACTCCGTCATCTCGCCCTCGGCTCTAGCTTTTGTTTTTTTCTTCTTTCTGTTGCGCTCCACGTCGCCGAGATAAAAAACAAAAAGAAAGCGCTGAACGCTAGCGATTGCAGCGCCATAGTGCCGATGTTTACTTTGCGGCTTTGCTAAAAGCTTGGGCAGGCCTTGTGGGCTCTCGGTTCGCCCGTGCTGAGATTTCAAAGATGTCCCTCCCTTCCAAGCGCATAATTTCGATCAGTTCCCGCGTTGGAATGGGGATTGCCGCGTTTTTGCATGCTTGTGTTCTCCCGTGCCCTATTCCCGCTGCCACTTCAAGCAGCCGTGTCGCTCGCAGGCGGTTTTGCACGAATATTCAAAATGGAACGGGGTGCAGCTTTCGTGTAGCGGATCTCGGAGGCTGGAAGTGAAGTCGCATTTCACGGGGACGCCGGCTGTGGGAGCGACGAAGAGCAGACGGCTAACACATGCGGCAGCATTCCCTGAATAACGTTCTCTATTCTTTTCTTCCACAAAGGCGCTCGGCGCAAAGTATTTCCGCTACCACGCTCTAGTTGGGAACGCGATTAACTTTCGTGGCTTTATCATTAGACAGTTTAGTACTGCGTCATGACGGTACGTACACAGTACGCAAGTGCTTTGCGGAACGTAGGAGCGTTCGTCACGACAGATCTTTCAGTACTGGGAAATGCCTACGTACGCAAGCGGGCGAGCGTTGTTTTAGACGCCGGGCGCGGTGGGGAGCGTTGGCCGCGCCTGCCAGTGCGTCGAACCATTGACACGTAACGTACGCAGCATTAAAACTGTCTATTACTACGCGCAACTACGACCTCAGTTGATACTTATAAGCTTTGCGTGAATGAATGTTCTATTTTTGCGAATTACGCAGGCAAGTAATTTTCTCACGGGCCGTGTACTTTGAGCCACAGGAGTCCTCTCGACTCCTCTTCCTAATTCTTTAGATCCTAATCTTTCTAATCCTAATCCCAATCCTAATTCTTTGATACTGCTTTCAATAACGAATGAGCATTGCTGCACTTGCAACCTTGAAGTTCTGAGTGTTGTTGCGATGAGGCGCTGTCATGTGCTACGATGATATACCATCAGCATACATTGAACCGTGAATGGGAAATAATTGATCAAGGCGAGCGCCTGTTTCGGCTAATTATGTGAAAGGGTGACCTGTATTGTCTCTGTGGTCGGCTTTCAGGCACTGAGTATGAGTTCGAACTTGGGCATTGCTACAAATGCAGGTGAGTCCTCAAAAGTAACAACGTATTGAAGTAGTTTCAGTATTGTTCGCGTTCGAACTTATGCTGATAGTGCATAAACCGTGTTTAGTGTACTCTTGCGTGATGCGATGACTGTATCATTAAACGTTGCGCACTGTACAAGAACTTCGTATTGGTACACTCAATGAAAGCCTAATAATTCAGTATGAACTTTCCCCACGAAACTGCACTGCACCCACACTCTCCGAGGCCCCGATCTCCAGAACAAGATGTTCGAGAAACGCCGATAGTGATGATACTCCACCACAGCCGTCCGCTTATTTACATAAGCTGACGTAAATGGCTGGTTTATCACACAAGTTATATGAGTTGGGCAGCGGTGTGTTTGCCATTGCATCCTTGGGCAGTAACACCAGGCGTAACTTTGGCAAATGGTGATATTTATTATTCTTTTTATTATTTGCCTGCACTTGTAAGCGGCATAATGTTTCAATGAAATTACATGTGAGCGTTCTTCCGTACGCAAATACTTTGCTGAAGTATATTTATTTTGACATGGTCTTGTTAGTATGACGGCGCTACTGTTCGAACCTTATGGCATTTGTGAAATTGAAACACTAACTTTCTTTACTGCATCTGTACGTTTCATTTTCCAAGATCGTGCAGTCTAGTGCCGAGAGTGTAAATGATGAAAGAAAGTAGACCCAGCTAGAGTTGGCGTGCACATTATGCTCATTTTAACTGCCCTGGAATAACCCTGAACCGGAACACAGGTTTTGAGACCAGGAAACTAAAATGGCGTGCTCGGCGGAACGAGTCCGGCGTTCTTCCCACTCGGTCGCAGCCGCTTTGCTCATTTTCGGCACTGTGGCTCGCGCAATCGACCATAAATAGCACCTCGCGTGCCTTCCGGTCGTCTTGAGCAATAGGGCTCTAAGAAGCCCTGCCGAAAAAAAAAAAAAAAGCGGGACGGCTTCTGTCCACACAAACAGGAGCAAAATGTTTCAGAAAGCTTTCACTATTGCGTGTCGTTTTCATGAGCTCTAAGAAAGAAAAACTGATGATGAAAGGTAAGGAACCATCTACGGCAGAACAAGTATCTTCTTGCTCCCACGGTAGCGTACTATAGAGTATCACGAAGAGGAACTGTCTCCTAATATAGTCTCACTCGTCTTTTGCAGCTCTCTAGAAAGCAAATTTGTTTCCAGTGTAAATAAATAAATAAATAATAGTAATAATAAATATAAAATAATAAAAATATAATAGTAACTTTATTCAAATCACTATACAAGACTGGTATGTGACTAAACAAAACCAATAAACTATGGTGCAGACGACCGCAGGAGCGACAAAGCCACGGCCCCTCCCGGCTCGGGAGCGTGCCCCCCCCCCCCCCCCGCATGCCGACGACACAGTCAACAGCATCCAAAAGCAGAAAGGCTTAGTTGCTATACAAACTGCTAAGTGTCGCCCACGACGGGAGCACCCCCACTACCTGAGAGGCAGTACGCATCCGAGACAAGACCTGTGGCCTCCCTCCCACGGAAGCCCGCACACATGCATGCTAGCGATAAGAACACATGAAACGGTTTTACACATGAAAGAATTGGTTAAACATTGTACTGCTTTAGCTGTTTGCAGAACGGTAGCGCGTAATTATTATTCAATCAACGTAGCAAGAATGTATACTGATACCCTATAGATACATTTGATGCACAGTATGTCGAGTAAGAACAAGGGTACACCGGCATTTACAATCACATTACTATACATACATACACATATACATAGAAACAACAAGGAAACATAACAGCAACGCTGTATCCAGTTGTTGACATCGTTATAATTTTAATTAAAGACTAATCAGTTTAGATCAGAAAGAATAAATCCTTTTACCATGGCACTAAAATAAACTGACTGCTTGATGTTTGTATGAAACGAGTTCCATATATTGACACCTATATGATGGAAGCGTCGCTGGCCGTAATTTTTTTGATATATCGGGACCAGAAATTTCTCGAGATAGCCTGGTAGACTGGTAAATGTCGATCCATGGAAGATAGTGGCAGGAAATGGCGTGTTGCATGTCGCTATCGAGCACTGCAGTAATAAGGCAACGCGGTAATCACCCAGGTGTGATAGTGAGATGACTTCGTTCACAAGAAAGAGACTTCTTGACGGTGTAGTAAAGCTAGCGTAGTTGATTATCCGTAAAGCTCTCTTCTGAAGCCGTACTATAGGCTCTGAGTATCTCTTGTAGGTAAATCCCCAGGCTTCAATACAATAGGCTAAGTGAGATTGAACGAGACAAAAGGATAAGATTCTCAACGTTTCGAAACTGAAATTACTCAACGCGTTTGTAAGTACGAAGCATGCGGAAGGGAGCTTACCACACATCCTGTCAAGATCAGACTTCAAGTCCAGAGCGGAATCGAGGGTTACCCCTAAGTAGAGCACTGAGTCGACTTTTTCTATTTCACCATGGCCTCTTTTTTTCTATTTCGCCAATGCGGCATGGCTCCTCAAAAGGCCTTTTCTTAAACGGGGAGTAAAAATAACAATTTTGACTTTATTTGTGTTTAAGTAAAGCCGATTACTTTCAAACCATTTATAATGTATTGAAGCTCATTGTTGATTGTTTTAACTGCGTCATTTAAAAATTTTCTACTGACCACAAGAGCTGTGTCATCAGCACACATGAAGGCATGTGCTTCATTTAGGCAGTCTGGAAGGTCGTTGATGTATATTGCAAATTACGTTAGCCCGAGCACCTATCCTTGTGGTACGCCCGTAGTAATGTCAGAGAGTCTCGAGATGTGCTTATCGACGAGTTCTGCATGTTTACGGCTATCAAGATAGCTCTTTAAAAAGTCTGAGTAAATGCCTCGAAATCCAAGTCCTTCTCATTTCATGAAAAAAATTTAATATTCGACAAGGTCAAATGCATTTCTTAAATGTAAAGATACTCCTATCGATGTTTCGTTGTTCTTCAAGGCTTCATTGATTATATCAGTTAAAAACAAAATAGCCGTAGTTGTCGATCGAGACTTCTGAAAACCGGGTTGATGCGGGGACGGGATGTTAGTTTTATATATAAATTTTGTTATTCTACTAGCCAGTAGTTTCTCAAAAGTCATGTTCATGCAGTTCATTACTGATGTAGGTCGAGAATTGCCTAAATCATTGTGGTTTCCACTTCTATAAATAGGCGTCCCCCTTGCTACTTTTAATACTTCCAGGTATGCGATCGTGTAAAATGCTCTGTTAAAGAATGTAGCGAGAGTAGGTGGCAAGATGTTTGTATTCTTTTTCAGTACGGACACTGCAATACCATCGAAACCAGGTGCCTTTCTTCTGTCTGATAGATTTGTAGTTGTTATTACTTCCTGGATTTAAATATCTATGCAGCCAAATGAACAAGAATTACAGGCAGGCAAAGATGGCTCGAATCTATTTCGCATGCAAAAAAGAAGTTCAGTTCAAACCGTGCAAAAGTGATGGTTAAATTCTTCACTTACAAATGAAGCATCGCATCCTGTAGCTATCGATGGGAGAATTCGCCTTGAAACTGTAGGTTTAATAATTGAGTTTATGGTAGCCCATAACCTTTTCGGATTGTGAGATGACGCGTTGATCTGGTTGCTGTAATAAAACTTCTTCTGTATTCGCATTGCTGCCAAAGCATTGTTCCTGTGCTCTTTATCTTGGTTAAAGTAGTACGTGTTGCCTCAATGTTGTGTCACTTTAGCATGCCAATAATATCGCGCTTTCATTAGGTTCAGTACGCTCTGTGTCATCCAATGAAATACTGGTTGCTTATATCCTGATTTCGCGTTTACTTGAGTGCACTCTGTAATTGTTCCTTTAAGTCTTTCTAAAACAGTCCACCTTAGCGTTTAGGTCGTCCAAGTTGGAGGACGACATGTACGGAAGTGACAGTGAAAGTTTTTCATAATCAATTTGCTTTGTTGTTTTGGAGGAATTTGTCCGGTTAAAATATGTACCTTCAAGACAACATAAGAACGCAATCGGTAAGTGGTCAGCAGGACCTGTATCGTGGGCTCCATAAAGGCTTTCAGCGGTATTCAAGTTACATAAGATGGGATCAAGGCAAGTTGAGCTATGGCTTGTAATTTGTGTGGGAACAATGACAAGGTTACTGAACTCATACGATGAGAATAAATTTGTATATTCAGCGTGTCTCCTACTAAGAGTGTCAATATTCATGTCGCCGACTATAACGGCTTTCTTGTTATTTTCGTTCAGGTGAATGAGAACATATTCAAGGTCATTTAAATACAAGCTACAATCAATATGCGGGGGACGGCATACGACACCAATTATGACATTGTCCACCTCTACAAAAACATCGAGTGTCCGCTAGTCGGTCTAGTCAAAGAAAAATAAAGCCTGGAACCGGGTAAGTTTCTAATATAGAATCCAACCCCTCCTCACCTGTTTGAAGAAATTCTAGGACACAAGATAAAAACGTCATCTGGAATGTTATAACCTTCGCCACGCTTTAGCCAAGTATCCATAATGGCTGACGTCATACATGTTATTGCATTGTGCCAACAGTGTAAGAAGAGCATGAACACGTTTTCTAAGCTTCTCACATTGCATTGAATCAGTGAGTGTGGTCTATGTAATCTACGAGAGTTATCAACACAAGAAGTCGTCAGAATATTTGGGATATTATGACACGCGGTCTAGGTCAGTCTCCGTGAAGACGCGGAGGACATCGGATTTCTCAGCTTTCCTCATTAATATTCGTTCTCTCGATGCCCAAGCATATTTCTAGTTCTGTTGCTTCTTTGCAGCAATCGCCGTTACGAGCAAAAGTTTGTACTTCATGCAAAAGTGCTCCTTTATGAGCATTAGTGTACGTTCTGTCAGGCCAAAATCGGTTGCAGTAAGACGGGATTTTTTCGCACATTGAAGCAAGTTGTCACGGAGTGCGCAGGACTTTAATTTGATAATAACGTTAGATTGATCTAGTTTCTCATGCAGTTTCACCAAGAATCATACTTGTAAAAAATATATTCTTGGCCATTTATCCCCTGCTGTCCAGCACCAAGAATGATTTATTTAACGCACCAGCTCTTCCAAAAGTGGGCTGGCCACCAAACGTAGTCTCGCATTGCTTTTTGTGTCTCAGAACAGTGATTGGCTTGAACTTTGAAATACCAGATCTTCACAGAGACGACCGGCTCTCAAGTACTATCGCACGCAAATCCGTCTGCGGTTTTGAAATTTCGAGATCTTTGTAATTTGCGAAAATAATAAAACAACCACGTAATCTTCGATTAGTTTCTGCGTTCTAGCTGTAAAAACCTACTGAACGAAGATTCTTATTGCACATCAGTACATTTATGGATATTGAGGGTGAGACTGCGATGCATCGCAGGGTCATGCACAGATCAGGCTTTCTCAATACTTCCCGCGTTATCTATCTTGTTATGCCTCTGCATTACTCTTTAGTTGTGATGCTTATGCTAATAGTAATAATTATTTGTTTTCCATTCTGTATGCTTCATTTGCTCAACTATGTGGCTTTGTGTACAACAGCCGACTCGGCAAGCACTGCACTAAATTTGATTAAGTTCGTGGCATCTATATGAAAATTCTGATATCTAGTGACCGTTAGGAGATAATCTTGAATTGAGGCTGCCGATTTTTTATTAAAAATTGGTCAAAATTGCAAGTTTTCAGGAAACGAAACTGTCAAATTTACAACCCTGCAACTCAAGAATGAAAAACTATATCACAGTTGAATGACTTCATTCAATAAAGCATTTAATGCGGACATCTGTCCCAGTGCTTTTCGATCACTGGGTTACCTGCGACGTAACCTTCGGAACTCACCCACACTTCTCCGCAAACTTCCATGTCAAACATTTGTTCGCCCTGGACTCGAGTTCGCCGCTCCAGTCTTGTCTCCCCACCAAAATTGCGTAATTAACATGCTGAAATCAATCCAAAATAGAGCCGCACGTTTCATTTCCCGGAATTATGCCAGCCGTTCTAGCATAACTCCAATAAAGATTCACCTTTCACTTCAGCTGCTAAGTATTCGTCGTGATATAGCCACTGTGTTGTTATTTCATAAATACGCCCACCACACTAACAAACGCTCTCTACACCTAGAAACGTCATCGCACACGTCGCACAGATTACACAATCATCATAGGTTCACGCGCATCTATGGTAAAACAGAAGCATTTAACTGATCTGCAATTCCACATGCCATTCCGTTATGGAACAGCCTACCCCACATCATAGTTACGGAAACTGACCGTGCAAAAATTCAGGCACTCACTCAACTCGCTTAGCCCTTGTTAAGCATTAATATCACACTCACTGTTTTGTCTTTTCTTTTCTACCCCTTTTCTTGCACTGTAATAAGTTTGTTACAAACTTATAGAGTTCCTTCTTATTGAACTCATTTAATATTATTGAACTCAGCTAATATGTTTACGTAATTTTTCGGCTGTGCTCTTGTCTGGTGTTTTTTTTCATATTGTTACTAGATTGTATGCACTTACTGGATTCGATGCCCCCCTTACTCAATCCCCATGTAGGGGCCTTGTAAGGTATCTTACAAATAAAAATAAGTAAAATTGATGTAGGATACATGTCTCTCAACTATAACACTAAGTTGTGAGTCTGACGTTTTGAAAGCCCTTGTAAATAATTAACAATTTCACGTAACATACATATTTATATACCCTATTTGTCCATCTTGTGCCCTCTAACGTATGCAGTATACAAGACAGCGATATGTTTCTATGTGGAGAGCTACGAATTTTAAACTTCTTGCTTCTGTCTTTTCAAGCCTACGAAGTTTTGAAAATTTCTTTGAAACTATCACAACTGAAATCAAGATTTCGCTTCTGGCCGTCAATACAATTTAACCTTCTCTCTGAAATGCCACAAGTTTCTATAAAATCTCTCGAGTGGATGTATCAGAAAAGCACTTCTGTGTTTTAAATGCAATTCAACAGGCGGCATCGCAGTTCGGCCCCAACCAATTGCTTCCTCTCAACGGAAAAAACTTAACTGTTATTTGTCGCTTGTTGACGTCATGAGCGAGATCTGCAACTTGGCGTTACCAAAAGGTTCTTGTGAAATAAATTTTTTTATTTTCACGTTTTCGTAACAATTATTTTCCAAAAGAATAATTTTCCTTTCATTCAGTCATGCGATGTTTCGTTATTAGACATGCTTTGAAGCCTTTTTCTCGTTTGGCAATGCTGGCAGCATTTTAAGTAATAACGCGGTGCGAGCGACAAGTTTCGTGGTATGAACATTTGCGCAACTTTCCCAATGCACGTAATCGAAGAATCTTCAGCATGAGTTGTCAGGACAAGCTCACCTTTCTGGAGTCGAAGCGCCCCGCATTACAATGTGAACCTCTGCCCTTTTCAGATATCGCACGAACTCCAGCACGAACCAAGTTGCAACGCGCTATGAAGTGCAGCGACAAAATGTAACAACCGCAGTAACACCCACGGCAATAACCGATGGCCGGTAACGGTTTAACGCTGCGCGAACTTTGAGAGACGTGCCACAGGCCTAGATGGAAGGATGGATGGATGCTACGAGCGTCACCTTTGAAATGAGGCGGTGAATTGCGCCACCATGCTCGATCTTTTTCTTATTTTCCCTAATGTCTGATCCATCTTTCTTTTTTTTTGACAGACAAAAATGCGGAATTGCCATGTTCTATAATGGACAAGCTTGGCTAACACGTCTGGCGTTGCATAGTAATAACTTACATGGGCAGGCTTTTCCCTTTACTGGCACACAGTGGTCGTGGTGGGCATACATCGCGAATCAAGAGCGTTTACAAAAGGTCACGTGCAGTGCACGAACATTAAGCGTGCCCATTGATCACTACGGGTTAATTTACTGTTAACGGACATTCCTGTACACATTTAGCTTACAATAATGGTTTCCGAGTTGGTATACTCCACGTGCTTTCGTTCTTGTGATGACTTACATTAATTGCGGCACGGACAACTTGAGAAACACGTCCGTGGTTTCGTGCATTTATTGACTTGCTTCCAGAATACCTACGGAAAACCATATTTACCGAAACAGACGCATTTCATTCTAAGGAAACATGCACACCATCTTGCTAAAGGTGACGATTACCCGCGAAATATCTAAGCCTGGGTAGCAGCTGTCAAAGCTGCAGCTGAGAATGGCTATCATTCTTGCGCAACGACCGTAAATGATATGCTTTCGCACATCAATCCACGCAGACTGAATAGCGGCTGGCCAGACGTCTGGACTGTAATTTGAGCCTGAGGCTGTAATCACGACTGCGCTGCCTTCTTGCGGTAGACTCTGGGCACCCGATCAAACAGAGCGCGTGCAAATTATATAACGGAAGCTGCGATATTTTTCTTGACATATGGTAAAGCAATGGAGCCGTGCGTATTATTACTGTGAAGTGCGCTCATGGTTGTTCGGTATGCGTGCAATGCTTACAACCCAAACGCATTTCACGGAGTACATTTTTATCACGCCATGGTTGTATACCCGAATAAAATTTTATCCACGGCTTTCACGTATGCGGGAGGAAAACCGGGCCACAAATAGACATAGACCTGTACAGAGGGAAGTTCACAGCCATCAATCAAGGCGTACGTGTTTTGCTGTATTGCGATAAACATACGAAACATTTGCTGTCTCATTTTTGCTTGCGCTTTTGAACCATTCATTCTAATTTTAAAGAACATTTGAGCCTTGATTCTTGTGCGCTTCTTTTCAGCACGTGCTGTACTAACCGGTTGGTCAGAGTTGTTAGGACAAAGTTCCACTACAGAACGTAAGTGGGTATGATCACATTAGAACGACGCATTGATCGCTTCTGCTAGTGCAGCTTCACGTGGGGGTTTTGCACGTACTAGTGGTACTTACGCATCATTCCAACAACAACAACAACAACAACAAAAAAAAAAAACTTGCAGCTCCGGAAGTAAACGCATTCATACGGGCATCAAGATGATCGCGTTTTTAGTTTTCCTACGCCGGGATTGCTCGGCGCCCACGTCTATACCATAAACGTGCGGTCGTACATGTTTTAGCTCTGCCCATGGTCAAATTGCCGGAGTTCCCATCCCGTTTTTCCTCGCGAAAACTCTCGTGAGTGGAAAAAGGGGGCAACAGAATATGCAAAATATAGGCTAGTTAGAGACGATAAAAATGTATTTTTTTATAGCCCACAGCTATAACTGAACCTAACTGGCGCCTGTGTCGCCCAGCTACCGCCCGTAGTTGAAGCTTGGGCGCACTCCTGCTACCGCGTGCATATCGATGTGTGATCAGAAAGATAACTAGGAGAAATAAAAATGTAGGTCACGCTTTAACGACTTCGCAATAAACTGGAGTTTTATTTTAAAATTTTTAACGGAGAGTGGGCAAAAGATTACTTTTGAGAGTAAACCCGATAGAAATACGAAACATTTCTTTCGCAGTGTAAGGAGCTATAAAGAAGAGAAATATTTCATTAAAGTGCCGAAGCCGAACTAAGAAATAGTAGGTCTAATAAACACACCCATAATTGTAAATATCTCTAACATACCAAGACGATTGCAAACCTGTACCGCTGCAAGAGGCCTTCACTAGGCAAGCTCAAGATTTAACAATAGTACTTCGCTTAATATGAATTTCGCACTGTCTAGGGAAACATTTTGGGCAAAAATTGAATGTGAAACAAATAATAAAACATCATTCTAAAGTATAACTGCACACCGTAGAATCTGGCTTCAATATACGGCATAAATTTGCGTGTTTTGGCTCTTGAGAAATGTTCGATTTCAAGCTATATCTATAATCGCTAGCTGTATAGCTTTTGCACAATCCCCACATGAAACATTACGCTGATCACACTGCCAAATTCACGTCTGTTAGGAAGATGGCTAACTTGGCTTTAAGAAGTAGATTATTAAGAGGTGCTTGCGCATGGCGCAATTAGGAGATGCGGAATTCGGAAAGACGCAACCGAGACAAATGTCTCCAAGTGCCATGAAAGGTCACCAACCAGCTCAAATCCGTCGCACTTCCATGACCATTTCATTTTCTTGGCAATTTTTCTCGTCATCTACATTTGCTGTTGGGAAACCAGCATGCCGCTTTGCGAACTTTCCATCAATGACGCCAACACTTGGTCCAACTGAGATTCACGGGTATACTTGCGATGCAACCTTTAATCGCATGTGCACATCCTAGCCCAGATTAAAACTAGTGAGACGATAAATCACCGAGCTGAGCAGGAGAGGCATTATGTTGACGTGCCCAGCTGCAGATTTCCTCATTTCATCACGCCTTCCATCTAGTTATCTGCGATGTGGGCGACCGCGCTTCCCTTCTCTTGGCAACATGGGTAGCCTACATTCCAGCTGACATTACGAGGAAGAAACGGAATAGGGTGGTGCATACGACGTGTAACGCAGTTTACCGATGCTCTATTAGAGTTACAAAGTGGGCGAGCGCATAGCGTTGATGAAATGTACGAACAGCAAGAAAAATGAGCGTCTATATAGCTCACTGGTATACATCTAGTCGGTAAGTAGGAGAGTCCTTAGTTTATTTTCGTACAGATACCTTTCTTGGTCCACAAGCAGGGCCAGTTCTGACCGTAACAGACCGCCAGACCACAACAACACGTTCGTTCGGTTTACTGCTACGCAAATTTCCGCCGCTTCTGAAGGCATTGTTCGCACTCATATTCAGATTGGTTGGACCTCCCGCAGTGGTCCAACCGAAGTGTCGTGTATCTTGTTTTACATTTTGGGGGGAATATAAGATTCCGGGCTTGCGCTCTTACCGCGTTTGCAGCATTCTTATGGCAGCGGAATGCTGGAACCTTAGCGTGCCAGGCTTTTCAAGTTCGGTAGCCTTTTCCGAGTGGTTGTTGCGGTTTCACGACGTACTGAATGTAGAAGCCGCTTCGACACGCTTTATTGAACTACTTAGGAATTTTAGAAATCGCCGGCCCGCGCTTTCAGCCATGCGTCGGAAATAGCCGCAAAAGAGTGAGAAATAATTCATGCGAGTTTGTGATTTTTCTGTGCGCTAAGTCACTTATAGGCACTCTCCCCAATCTCCCTAATATAAAGCAGGCACTGCAGCGTTTTTCATATTCTGGCATACGTTGTAGGCGCAAACAGACGTCACAGTTTACGTCACGTTCAGATGGAACTTCGCTCTCCCGACTGCTGACCGGATGTCCGTGGAATAGCGCATTAGCCTTTTTCGCCGCTTCATCGGAAAGGTTTCTGCTGAAGTGAAGCAACACGTTCTGCTTTGACATTCTGCATTTTTTTTTGGTATGCGGGACTCAAGCTTTGCACTTTCAACCACACTTTTTGTTCTGCAGAAACTTGTCTCTTGACCCGTTTACTTGTTTGTTTTTTCGGGCTTTTCAACGCCTACAAATGTTATCGCTCACAGCGGGACGCGCCCGCACGTATCGCAAGCTTCTCAAATATTATCGATGGTTCTTCTCGCTGTCTGTTGTCACCGTACTTTCTGTAATCTGATTTCACGTATGCCGACGCGAATTGTGTACAACTTCCTGGAAGACACGCAGGCACCAGTATACCCTCCGTGGTTGCTCAGTGGCTATGGTGTTAGGCTGCTGAGCACGAGGTCGTGGGATCGAATCCCCGCCACGGCGGCCGCATTTAGATGGGGGCGAAATGCGAAAACACCCGTGTACTTAGATTTAGGTGCACGTTAAAGAACCCCAGGTGGTCGAAATTTCCGGGGTCCTCCACTACGGCGTGCCTCATAATCGGAAAGTGGTTTTGGCACGTAAAACCCCATAATTTTTTCACGCGGGCACAAGCGATTACTCTGGAACCTTTGATGACTGAAGTAATAGAAGCCGATGCGCTTGACTGACAGGTCAGATTTTCGACGATCGCCGACTTTGTTCGCCGCCGTCGCCATACTTTGAGTGTAACCAGTTTCTGAGGGCACAGGTCTGCCCAATAACGCGCCAGTTTCGTCATTCCCAGTTTTGCTGCTTTCTTCACCGTCCCGACTACGTGAAAATCTTATAAATCTCTGTTTCTTTTTACTAAGGCAACGGTCACTCGTAGAGTCACTGTGCTGCATCTGCAAATGAGAGTTGAACCCAACTTTCCTATGCAGGAGTGGTCAATGAAACTCATAATTCTTTGGTCGGAGAAGCTCTCATGGCCTCCGGAACTGCCCCACGCCACAGATACAATGTTGAAGGTTTCTCAAGATTCCCGTAAAAGCAGCCGCCTTTAGCTAAAGGTCGGCGGTTCGAAATGGAAATTTTAATTTTCTTCATCAAGCTCGCCTCGCGAACGTGCCTGTCAGCACTACATGTCCATTTTGCAATCGTATTACAAGTGACTATAGACCTAATTATAATATCGTGTTGTTCCGTCTTGGCCCGGAACATGTCGGAATACACATTGAAATTAATTACAACGCTTCTTCTTGAGCTGTGGTAATGCCGCGCAGTGGTAGGCCAAGAAGTAACGTGATCTAGACGAGCCAATTATTGTACAATACGTATCGTGGTTTGTGCTGATTGGGTCAACAGCGCAACTAACTACAAAACTGTGTAGAACTGAGATTGTGAGAGCAGAGAAAGGCACAAAGGTGGCCATATTGTGTGAGTACCCTTTCCCTTTGATTCTGTCCATTTCCTACCACCTATTGCAGCATGTGGGCGACACCGGCGATAACAAAGACATGGCCCAAATGCGACCAATGAAGAAGGACGTATAGAACGAAGAAGAAAAAATTCGCGGGGCCGCAACATTCATATGGGGACGGATTACCAGCGAAGCTGTTTAGGCTGCATATACATGATGAAATCATGCATTCTTTAATAAGGCACCGCACTACGCCACCGTGGTCGCCGCGTCTCCCATGCATTTGCCGCAACAGCTGCTCCAGCCGCGACTGTACGTCCGACGCGCATGATGTTATAACCACAGAAGCGCCGGCCGCGTGCAAAGACCCCGTTGCCACACTACTTCCCCCTCTCCCCTACCCGTCCGCAATGCAGTCCACGCACCGTGTCCCCGTTACGGAGGTAAGCTGCCTAAGGTACCCCCTCCCTCCCCTCCCCCTTGGAAAAGCATCCAGTGTATGCATGCTTTAACAGATTCGGAGTAAAGAGAGAGAGAGAGAGAAAATGATAAAAGAAAGGTAGGGAGGTTAAGCAGGACTGAGCGCGGTTGGCTACCCTACACTGGGGAAAGGGAAAGGGGGACGGAAAGATGAAAAGAAGAGAAAGTCCACTGGAGATATCAGTCGGTCACTCAGTCCGAATCACAGGCGCTCACTCAATCCGGTCGCTTTCAAATATCGCAGCAGCGCTTTTGTGGCCTTTTGTAGCTGCGATATGCGAGGCCATGGTCCCGAGATCTTCTTCAAAGTGAACGACTTCCTATCTAGCTGATTGAGAGCTGTGCAGAGGTCTTGCCTTTCGTTTTCATAAGATGGGCAGTAGCACAGTAGGTGTTCTATGGTTTCCTCGACACCGCAGGCATTGCACTCGGCGCTATCAGCCATTCGAATCAGAAATGCATAAGCATTTGTGAATGCTCCCAAACGTAAGCGGCACAGCACTGTTTCCTCATTTCGCGGAAGACCTGGTAACAGCCGCAGTTGCATAGAGGGATCGAGGGAATTCAAGCGATGGTGAGTGAATTCAGATGTGTGCCACTTCTCCAATGTCAAAGAGTGCGCTAGCTTGCCTAAGTGTTGGGCTGCGTCGGTCCGCAATAAAGGTATTGAAACAAGGGTTGCTCCTTCGTGTGCTTTTCTAGCAGCATCGTCAGCGAGGTCGTTGCCGGAGATACCGCAATGACCAGGCAGCCACTGAAACACGACGTCGTGTCCTTTCGCGATCATGAGATGGTGCATTTCTCGTATCTCCGACACGAGTTGTTCACATGACCCGCGACGAAGAGATGCCAGAAGACATTGTAAGCCCGCCTTGGAATCGCAGAATATAGCCCACCGATTAGCCGCTTGGTTATTAATATAATCAACGGCCCCTCGGAGGGCAACAAGCTCCGAACCAGTCGATGTTGTCAAATGAGAAATCTTGTATTGGATGCTTAGTGATCGTGATGGTATAACCACTGCGCTGGTGGAGCTGGTCTGAGTGGAAGAGCCATCCGTATATATGTGTATTCGATCAAAGTAGAAAGTGTGCAAACAATCCAGAGCTGCTTGCTTCAAGGCCAAGGTAGGCAGGTCGGTCTTCTTTCTTATTCCTGGAACCGTAAGACGCACTTGAGGTTGTTTTAAACACCACAAAGCTGAGGTTGAACGTGCAGAGGGTGTGAAACCCGATGGTAAGGAGGCACGATGGATGCTGACCTTGTTGGAGAAAGACGCCTGTGGTCGTCGTTCCGGCAACCGGAGTAAAAAAATATTTTTTACATAATACGGCCGCAGGAGGAGGTGTCATCGGTGAAACACTCGGATTAGCATGTATGGTACCATGAAAAGTCAAGCTGTTTGAATCACAGCGCGTTAATCCCGCAAAGCACTACGAGAGGTACGTGCATTGAATGTCAACTGATTGAAAGATAGGCTAGACAGTTTTCCCGGTATTCTTGGCTATAAGGTATTTTGCATTGTGCAGAACCTTAAGTTCGGTGCAGATGTCTTCTCTGTTTCTGCAAGAGTTCCTCAGGGGTCAAACTCCCAACGCACTTAGTTGGTATGTGATATTTTCCATGAGTCTTCGCTTTTTCTAAATATATGTACTGCATCGATATTGGGTGGAATTTGCTCTTAAGAACAGTTCTACCGTAACAAATTTTTCTAAAGAGGGCTCAGTTTCATTATTTCATTGCTGATGGATCGTGATATAAGAAACCCTAGCGAAAAATATTCCTCAGGCCTTTGCACAAACATCGTTCTTGAGGTAAGCGTCGCGGTGTCATGTTCTGATGATGAGAAGCGTTAACAAGTCTCAGGAGGATGACAACACTGTTCGCTGTTCATATCTCTCTTGTGACGTCTGACAAGGCGTAGTCGCCATAATAATTGCACGTATGCATGGCACATGTGTCCCCTTAATTGATTATGTGGTGTGGCCGCTTTCTTGAAGTGATTGAGGCCATAGCGCTGAGCTGAGACGGACAAGAAAGACGACAGGACGTGCGAAATCCTGTCGCCTGTCCTGTGGCGCACCCTCTGTCGTCTTTCTTCTCCGTGTCAGTTCAGCGCTATGACCTCAGTTACTGCAACGAACCAGCTAGCCCTAAAAATCCACACTCCTGCCTTTCATGAAGAACCGCCACTAACGTAATGCAGTAAACCTGAGGCAGCCGCGCACAGCGCCCCGAGACTTGCCCCACTCTAAGCACTCGCCAACGAAAATGAGGTGCATCGACGGCGTGGGACAGCGAAGCAGACGGCGAAGACAGGGGGTCAATAGAAGGGTGGCCCGGTTGTCATGGCAACAGCACTTTAACCGGCCTGAACAGGGGAGTATGAAGGGAAGGGCATCGATGAACTGGAGGGCAAAGTATGGACATTCATATCCCCTGTCGACACCTGACGCTGTCGTTCTTCTCCATAGCTGGCCCGAAAACGCGCCCTTCCGGCCATGGAAGCTTCGCTCGTCAATATAGACGCAGCGGGCACAGAGATATCTCTGGTTACTGGTAGCGCAGTCATGGCAGCAGCTGACACGGCAGCAGGCTGAAAGCTAGATAGCTAGGTCCTTGGGAAGTCACTGAAAAAGGAACGAGGAAAGAGCCAGGCGTGGAGAGGAGGTACAGCGGCGAGGTGGTTCCGTGTGGTGGTAGCGCGTCTGTGCACTGTGATCGATCACAGCTGTGCAAGTAGAGAGAACAGTTTGGATTCCCGAGGGAGAACATGGGGGGCGTGTCCGTTTCTCCGAAACAAAAAAGAGGCCGTAGGATCCGTAGGGAACTGCGGTCGGCTAGAGCGGCTGGGGCGAGAAGGAAAACGTGCATTTAACGAATTTAACATTAGTGCAACAGGACGCCTGTCATCGCACAGGCACTGATATGAATGCATTTGTCTATCATCTTGTTTTCTGCCTTTCCTGATAAGCATAAAAATAGCAACAAGACACAGACATTGTGCCGACGTAGATACTATGTCTAAACGCCAATGCAAATATGGCGTGAACTGAAAACTGCATCTCCGGTCGACGGCGTCAGAATCCTTGCCTGCCGCGAATAAACAGCACGGTTTCGAAAAGGTTGTTGTTTGTTATGCATTAAGTCCAATCGTACGGGCATGTCAATAATCATTAACTTTCAGGATGGCGTGTCTTCCAACGTAAATTGCGCCGCTAAACTTTGCTCTAGCAGAAAGGGTGCCTGCGACGTTTTTTTTTTGTGAACGTCGGCAGAGATCAACGCCCCCGGATTGAGATGAGGTGGAGGAGCACAGAAGAGGGATGAACAATCCTCCGCGCGTGACACACTCCTCGGTTTTTTCCCGGCTTACGTAATCACAGCGCCGCGGTCGATCCTCACCACTCCCTCGGCGATGCGAGGACGTCGAGCCCCTCAACCGTCCCTTCGTCACAGTTCTTCGGCACCTGGTCAACGTTATTCAAAAGACTAGCGCATAATAACAGGGACACAGAGAGAGAAGACGGCTCGTCCTGTCGTCTTCTCTGTCTGTGTCCCTGTTATTTTGCGCTAGTCTTTTGAATAATGATGACGCCAACTAGCCCGGCTTTCTGCCCTGGTCAGCGGTCTGTCGGTTTGCCTTTGGTATTCTTCTGTTCGTCATTACCGACCGACGACGTGACGCTCGGGCTTGCTCCGCTGACGCGTTTAGCTTAGCCCCACGCAAATTTGTTTGTTATCTCTTTATTAACGCAGTAATGCAGACAGCTTAGCGGAACGAGATGGCAAGGGCACACTTGAGGATGCACGCATGAAGACTTATGCATGAAAAAAAAAGAACAACGGGGTGAGCATGCTGGTCCCTCAGCGTGTACGTAATGTTAAGAGGAAACTTTAGGTCCTGAGCCTGTGTCTATATTACTTGGGAAAGGTAAATGTTCTTTTTTTCTCGGCATATATTGCACACAAATCTATAGGTTTGTTTTATGCAGTGAAACTTACCTTCCCAGTTGTTCACAGTTAATAAGCAGCAAACAAGAAGTTGTGTCGCGGTATTGTGCTACATAGTACAAAGGCAGGCTCACTTAGTGGGAATCTCAACACTGGCACCTGGGACATAAATGTTTTTTACAACAAATTTGGGGAACTTAGTCTCAGATAGTCTCAGAACTTTTATTAGGCTGCAGCATTGCGGAGCCTGGTACTATTTATTTTTTTCGTAGCTGCAAGTTGTGTGTAACCATATTAGTAATGCACTCAAGTGATTATTAGGTAACGTATAAGTTAATCAACATTGATTACATAATTTCAGGTGCTCGCGGTGCAAATATAGTCTTGGTAAAGAACAAGCGCTTTTACCTCGTCAAAACGATTGCAAATATTTAACTCGAACCTTACCTAGAGGACTTCACGTGGTTTTCCAGATAAACGTGAGTTCATCTCAGAACACGGTAGCCACAACAACAAGTCCTAGCCACCGAAGCTTGCAGTTGCAACATCGACGTGAAAGAACGCGTACCTAATGGAACAAACATAATGAGATATTTATTTATTAGGTATATCCTGTATGCGTCTAGCTCACTTTGAAATGATTTTCTCTTGCATGCAATTGCGCCTGCTCTGAAATGTTCTGTGTTTCATGAGTGACATTTTCGTACATCTGCAAAAACATTATGCCTCTTTAATTTGCATCTTTCCCGTGATGGCATGGGGATGTATCCTAGTTGTTTATATTTATTTTTGCATAATCTTTATGCATTTTGACTTACTGTGTCATCCTGTTCACGTGCTTATATAATCCATTCTAAAATTGATGCGAAGTACTCGTGCAAAATTCGGACAGTTCTACAGTTGTCGAAGACCTTATTAGGTATGTAGCTTTTTGTCTTGACGCCCTGTTTGCGCTGAAGAAGAAATAAACATTCACTTTGTCTGCGTTTCTGCTCCTGTTGATTTGGTACTTCGTAATTCCGTTAACGCGATGGTAAGGTGTACGATAGTCATCGATCTCTAATACGTAGTGTGGTGCTACCGTCACAGAAGAAGGCCGTGCAAGCACTATTGCACTTGTTGCGACCTACCGGCCTGTGTGAACTTTAACTGGAACGCCTCTTGTGTGTGTGTGCCTCCGTGTGTGCGTGTTTTTTTAACGTTTTCCTCTCTGTCCTCTTTATAACCCCTGTCTCCCATCCCCAGTGTAGGGTAGCAAACCGGAGACCGATATCTAGTGAACCTCCCTGCCTTTCCTCTTTATCTATCTCTCTATCTAAGTGTGATGCAACAAGTGTTGACCATAATCACGTCCGTTGCTCGTCGAGCAGCAGTATTTGTTGTGTTGTCTAACCGATGGGCACTGACAGTAGAGCGGAAAAAATAAACTGCTGTCACAGAAGATCATGTATATATATATATATATATATATATATATATATATAAATATATATATATGGATGATTCACCACAAGGGAAACAGTGGATCATAGGTCCGTGAGTATCACCTGAGCAGCGTCTTTAGATCACGTTCCAAAAGGGCTGCGAGGCGTGCGGTCGCAAAAGTTCACGGATGACCAAGAGAACTGGAAGTCCATGTGGACGTCGGGGGACATTCATGGGATGGCAGGATACCACAATGCTATCACATCACAGTCGCTTAGGTACACCATGATTAATTATGCATTTTTTCTATTGCACAGAGTGATTATCGTACATGGTATGTGGAAGTGGTACGCCATCTTTGCTCATTGCTTTAATTTTGCCAATATCCGCATATTTCTTTATTAGCTCCAGCCTGAATGCTTCCTGCGAGTCACTAAAAGCGCAGAGGATGAAACAAAGACAACATAATGTTGCACACACTACGCAGGAGCAGAAAAGCTGGGCAATAAAATAAAAAAGTAAAACTTCTAGCACTCGCATCCGAATGTCCTGGGCTACCAGAAGCTGCGCCGTCTGACACATGCGCAGATGTGACATACGGAACGGGCATGGGCAAACTTCCGGTGCATTATACTCTAGCCGAACTCCACAGACTATATGCGTAATTGCGTGAGCATGCGAATCTAACATGGTATGCTATTGTGGGTATCGTCAAATTCAGCCATGATTTAAAATTCTGTAATGGCGACATTTTGAGCCAATTAGAGAGGACGTAGCAGCCCTTAGGGCCAATCAGAGCTGACAATATGGACAATTTGACAATATGGCGGAATGTGTCAATGTGAAGATTAGCATCACCGGCATAAACAAAGTGACGAAGCTCCGCTAGAAAAGGAGAGAAATTATATGGAAAAGGCAGGTAAGCGAACAGAAGACAGGTTTCCGGTTTGCTACCCTTCACTGGGGGAGATGTAACGAGGAATGAAAGACGGAAACAATAGCAGACGAAGAAAGAAAACACTCCCGAAATAAAAAAAATAGAATAAGGACATAAACAGGGAGGTGGCGGGAAACACAGTAGAGTCAGACTTATAGGTTGCTAGGCTGGTCAAAGGTTGGAAGCAGCTACTGAAATGCGGGAACTTCAATAGCGCCTGGACCGACTTCTCGTGTGATGAGCGGATAGGCATTGTAATATATTTACAAGCCATAGAGGCTGCAACATGAAGTATAACTTGAGGGGAACATCAACATTTCAACCACCAATTGAGTACTACTAGTGTTTTGAAATAGAACTAGCACTATAATATCATGCGGAGATCATGTGCAGTGTCACTCGGAATAGGTTTGCAACGGGAGAAATGAAGGGTTTCTACAGCGGAAGCCGTAAATATTTAGTTCGAGGTGGAGACTTCAACTGTTCAACGGCAGAAAAGGAGTCATCAGGGTTCGTCCTTTCAATATGGCTCGTCCCTCCAAAGTACTAAGCAAGCCAAATGGTGCGTAGCTTCTGCATTCTGAGAAGTACCGGCGAATCCAGCATATCATGGCCGGTGGCCAACTCTGGGAAGGCCATAAAGCTATTTGCGAAGGCCGTAAAGGAACAGTAGTCGTGGAGCCCCCACTTATTCTTTCAGTCTCTTCGATGGTCCGCAAACTACGCTAACCCAACCACATCAGAAGCCACACTGCAACGGTCCTCCACCGCCGAAGAGCCTTTCTCCCTTCCGCTTGGACGATTCAAAGCGTCGCGCGCTTTAACACACTCCTTGCACGACACGTGTGCATAAAAGAAAGAAACACCCGCCGACAGTGCCGTGCTGCGGTGCAAACGCGCAACGCCATCGCTTCGGCAACAGCGCCGCCGCAGACACCGACCGGTGCTCGTGTAAGGCCGAGAAATGCGTAAAAGCAGGCAAGAAAAAAAAACAAATTAGGGACGAGCAGAGAGCGCGAGAGAGCCAATCAAGACGACGCAGCGGGGAAGACCGGCTGCAGGCAGCGCGGCGAGAAGCAAACGAGAGAGAGAGGCGTGACGTCAGAAAAGACGTCAGGGACGCGCCTTACGTCGCCATGGAAACGGCAGAAAGAGAGGGAGCGAGGGAGAACGAAGACCAGCGACGGGTGAGGGCGCGGTGACTGGAGAAAGAAGGTTCCGTGGCCGTATTATTAGAAAGCGGCTGTGAGCAGCGCAGCCGGTCGATAGAAGAGCACTCGCGAGTGGTCCCTCACTTCCTCTCAGCCATGTCTCTATGACTCCTCTTTTCTTCCTTCCCGCCTTTCCCCATTTCCTTCTCGGCGCGTTCGTTCCCTAAACGTCCGGCGCAGTCTCGACTGCATGCTGCGGGAGAAAAGGGGAGGATAGATCGACACTGCAAAAAAAAGAGCAAATATGCTTGTAATAACAAAAGGAAGCAAAGAAGAACCAATCCCTGTCGGCACGAAGTAGGCGCTGGTTGTCAGAGCCCAAATCCCCAAAAGCTCCCCATTCGACCTCCACTAACTGGTAGCCGTTTTCCCCCGTCTTCCCTTTTTGTGCCACCGTGCATTATGTGCACATAGCCTACTGCTCTTCCTATATTGGTATCCCTGTTGCTTTTTTTTCTTGTACCTTCTACGCCATCTGTGCAAGTGTTAAAGGCTCGTCCACTATCGAAAACAGAGGCGCGATGTGGCATTCGGTTGCTAATCTCACGGGCGTGCGTAATCCCGAAGTTTATCGCGATGGGTAAGCGCTAAACTGACAAAAAATGTACCGAGGCGAAGACGGCGCAAAAAAATAAGATAAAAGACGAAAACAAACGATTCAAAACAAACAGTTGTGCTAGTGCCTTAAATGGGGTGCGCTGGTTGGCGGACGTTGGCCCGAAAGCGGCTCGTCGCGTCCCTGTCTCGGGAAGTTTACACTGACGCGAGGGGGTGCCAGTTGAGTGGCCTACATATTTGCCTTGGTCGGCCGCATTTGCCCCGGCCCGCGCAGGGACCGCTTGCTGCGACCCCGTGAGACGTCGATCGACCTTGCGTGCGAGGCTTGGACCAAATTCAGAAAGCTTTTCGTTTGCGGTTACTGCCAGTCATCGGCTGGCCTCTTCTTCCATTGCCGCTGACATCATTAGCCATCGCAAGTTCTTATGAACTTCTTCAGCGTAAGAGGATTTTTCTAAGAGCACGAACTCTATCTTAGTGCAGTGTACGCAATGCATAAAGCGCAATAGTGCTACCTTGGGCATGGTTGGGGCAGTTGGCGTCGAAAGCTTGCGGGATGCGGGTTCCCCGAAAAATCAGAATTTCAGCTTGCAGCTAGCAAAACAGCGTAGCATTATGTTGGTTGCGTCAACCAATAGAGGTGGCAAACCTGAAATGCAGGCTGTCCAGGCTAAGAAAATGTTTTGCTTGTCTACAAGTCCCGCGTCCCACGATCTTTTGACTTCAACTGTATGTGTTGGTCACAGTTCAGGAACGGGATGAATCGAGCGCGCGGGAGAAGCGTCGGCGTTACCTAGGCGTTAACACCGAGCTCCCTTTACAAATACACATGAAACACAGAAATGCTAGGCAACCACTCATTGATTTCAATGAAATTTGTCGCATTTAGGCGAATAAAACAAATTTACACCGTCATTAGAAATTAAGATCTGTTTATTTAAGTCGCAATGTGTCTAGATCATCACAAAAAAGTGGCGGTCTCCAAAAATATATTAAAGAAAAGAAATTGAAAAGCAAGGTCATGTTCGAGGTTTGCAAATGCGTAACTCTTCATCAAAAACAGATGTTAGGTTCACGTAAACTGCATCTTTGTGAATCTGCAAAGGCACGAACTTTTTACAGTGATGCTCTATATGGCTAGTTTCCAGCAGATCGATGTCCGTAGAGCAAAAATGTGAGCCGATCCCGCAGATAGTGCAATGCCAGGCCAATCCCCGGCGTAGGTGAAGCAGGCTTGAAGCACTCCGCCGACTTGCGAAAATAAGCTTCAAATCTCGAGTTCAAGTACAACCTGTGTCAGATGTTAAGTATAGATACCGCACTTTAACCCGCGTCGGTGATGTCTACGTTCGCACCACCTTCTCTTTGTCGGTGTTCCAGGTGCTTGCGTACCTCCTTTGACCACGTACCTGACCGCGTACCTCCTGGATGACCACTTTTCCTTTATGAACCTTCGTCCACCTGGCGGGATTCCATAGAATTGGTCTGCTCTATTGACGTACTATAGTACAAGACCACTATAACAGTCCGCAAGAACGAAGAGCTCTCAGCATGAAAAACCAACTGCACGAATGTTTTGGATCATGGGGATTGACTACTTTTAAATAGCATAGACGCATAGCTAGGTGCCTCTGAGCAAAATTTAATGATTGAAAATAGTTGATACCCCGCGAAATTCTCGCAAGAATATGTATTTTAAGTAAAAGTACTACAAATAACAAATGTTACTGCTATAGCCCCAAACAAACAAACTCGAACTTATGGTCCATGAATATACATCTTGAAGCTTTTCTTTTTTCTAACATCCCCGGATGGAAGGCGATACTTGCGTTAAAATAATGCCGTCATAGCATGGCCGGTATCGTATTTCTCTATTGGCTTTTCTCCCAGCCTAAGGCTTTGTAAACAGTAAGTTACCACGGCTGAGTTATCACCTTTTCCGCTAGCAATATATCAGTAGCATGTGCTGATACATCTGTTTCTTTTTTTCCTGAGCAACTCCTTAGCGTTACGAACCGTTTTTGTGGGACTTCTTGCAATACGTATACGTCTGATTCGTATGCGAACGTTTAACAATCGTATGTCAATTGTGAGTTCTCGTAGTCGGTGTCATGCCCTGCTAGACTAATGGTATCTTCGACTAGTAGCCTCCATCCCCCGAAGCAGAGTCGGGCCGGTCCGGTGTTCCACGAATTCAGAGGTAACGGACAAGCCCGCGAGCCGAACGTGTGACTCGTTCTCGGTGGAGGAAATGGCGGGTGCGAAACCACGTGACTACTGCCAACGTCCGATGTTTAGCCTATCAAAAGCTCCTGGCGACGCCGGAAAAAAAATTGGCAGTGGCTTAGCTCTGCTATGCCAGGATATACGTAGCGAAAGCTAAGGCATGACATGGTTAGCCTTGGTTAATCTCGATTGCAAGCCCATGTTAGTCTGGTTGTCTAGCTATGTTGCGGTGTTTATCCAGTCGTTTGGCGCGCTGTTCGTCTGTTTGCTGGGCGATCCGTTTGCTCTTCATCTCGTTCCGATGTCGATTCCAGGCCTCCTCCTGCTTATCAG
Organism: Dermacentor albipictus; assembly: GCF_038994185.2. NCBI lineage: Eukaryota > Metazoa > Arthropoda > Arachnida > Ixodida > Ixodidae > Dermacentor > Dermacentor albipictus. The sequence continues at coordinate 40,540,240 of NC_091830.1, forward strand.
AATTGTTGCTGTCCATACTGCCGCTTCAACTGTGGTTGCGGCACACGCGAGCTCCCCTTTCCGGTCTTCCGACATGTTATCAGGCATGCGACGCAGCTGGAGAAGCGAGCGGAGGCGAACGCAACGACGAGGAACGCGGTGTGAAGAGGAACGCTTTTTTTTCTTTATTGCCTGACTTTGACAAAGAAAGAACAGCAATAGCAATACACAAAACAAAACATAAAGGTTACAATGACCACGTCGTATTGACATAATCAGCCTGGTAGGGGGCTGGCTTCGCCACATTAAAATCCATTTAGAGCCATCAGTGGCTCCACCCTTGACAGCCACTCGGGAGTATCGCCACCGGCCTTCGACGCGGTGTCACGTCATGTGCCTCCTCGGAGCACGGCCACGGCGAAATCGCAAAGTCGCGGCCACTGAAGCTTTCGCTTTAAAACCGGCTGACGCACCGGCGAGACGAGAGTTCGTCGAGAAGCCAGCATGCAGTGTTCTAGGTTGCCTTGGTTGCGGATTACCGCCTGGATTACCACGACGTGAACAGACCATGCTCTACCGTCTGTGGCTAGGCGTTGCCTTTACAAACGCCTATGCTTTCCTCATAGGAATGGCCAACAGCCCCACGTGCGACACATGTAACATCGACGAGACGCTCGCACACATTATCTGTGTCTGCCCGCGATACAGTGCTGAGAGACAAGTGATGTGCAGAGTACTGGACCAGTTGGACAATCGTCCACTTTCCGAACTAAAAGCTTTAGGCCAATGCTCCGAAAGAACATCCGCGTTGAAGGCCTTACTCGCGCTATTAAGGTTCTTGCGGTCTACGGGGCTTCACGACAGACTCTAAGAATGCCGCCCCCTACCACTTGGTAGTGTACGCGCTTAGCTCGTGCTTGTCTCCCTTTCTTTCTATCTCCCCCTTCTACTCTGTTTCTCTTTTTATCACTCTTAACCCTTCCCCCTGCGCAGGGTAGCCAACCGGAACTACCTCTGGTTAACCTCCCTGCCTTTCTCTGCATTATTTTCTCTCTCTCTCTCTTGGTTGCGGTGGACGGTGGACGATCCCGGAAGTTTATTATTGCGATAGCAATTATGCGAACTATTCGCGGCGTTGGTGCCATACTCTAGCTAGGTGTAAATAAGGGGCTATTATTTAAATGTTTTGTAGAATTTTGAAGGTAGCTTGTGACAGACGGGTAGCATAATTATAGCCTGCCAGGGGGATTATTAAAAAAGGCGGACATGCGCCAAAAATCGAAACACATCATCAACTAATTGAGATGATTCACTAACTAACCTCTAACTTTCTTTAGGCACATACTGGAATTGATGAATTGTATCCGGTGAGGTTACAAAGCATGACCACTTTGAACGAATTTTGATGTTGGCATTGGTTTCCAGATATGCGCCATCATACTAGCGGTAAAAATGCACTGCTGTGCCGCTAGCTTTTTTAACAAAAACTCCTCTATGCACAAAGCAAAAAAATAGCTGGAACACTCCGTAATTGGCCGCACGCTTCGGCACTGAGTATCTCAAAATTGGAGTCATCATGAAAATTCACTCTAAGTGCATATGATTTACCAGATCACCGGCTGCAATTGGTAAATTGTGATATCTGCCGTAAAATATTTAAGTAGGTAATTAGTGAACTTGCGTCAGATAGTTGAATATGTGCCTCGATTTCTCTTCCAAGTTATGTCCGCCGCTTTAAACAACTCTGCTCAAGGGCTGGAATTATGCTATCTGCCACAGGCGATATTTAAAAAATTCCGCCAAACTCAAAAATTATTACTCGGTATATACATGGTACAATCTCTCCCTGTCACGGACAAGTTCAACCTGCTTCTATCGGCGAAAGGACGATAAAAACAAGGATAGCGATGGCATCGTGCAACCTTTCCAGTGTCCATTGCTGATAAATATACATTTAACGAGCAGAAGCGGCACAGAACCATTTATATTGAACCTGGACTGCCCGGAATGCGCTCTATGCACTAATGCAGGTAGATTTACAGCGACGACGGTCGATAATGAAGCAGGCTAATTTTGGTCGGGGGAATTGGGAGCACAGAGGGCACTCTTCCAAAATAGCTTGTAGACAGGATGCATTAAACAACAGTGTGAGCAGCGATCGACTTAATTAGGGCAGGCTATTTCGATAAATCAGAGTGCGGGACAGATTAAGCAGATTGTACAATGTTCTGCCAAATCTGGACATCTTGTGTTTTTTAAACGCCTACATTTATGCGGCGCAAGTGGGTAAAGAGACAAGAACACTGCTTTTCGCTGTGGTTCAACAGCGGAGCTCGCTCATTCATTCATTCATTCATTCATTCATTCATTCATTCATTCATTCATTCATTCATTCAATTCGTTCGTTCGTTCGTTCATTCGTTCGTTCGTTCGTTCGTTCGTTTATTCATTCGTGTACTAGACTGTGCAGTCTTGGCACGTTCACACCGAAGGCTGAGCGGACAAGCGGATCCAGCCAAGCGGCCGCGGATTTTCCGCTTTGCGGAAAATACGCGGCCGCTTGGCCGGATCGCGCCTGGACCGATTTTTTCCGCGTGGATAAGTTGGCCGCTTTGGCCGCAGCCAATCAGAACCCGACACTGCGGAAGCGCTGGTGAAGGAATGTAAACGAATGTCTTTCTCTGGGCTCTTCGCTTCTGTTATTCAAAAGCGTCAAAACGGCAAGTTGGGCCAGTTGGTTGGCATTCATAGTAAGGTTTGTTACAGCGCCACACAAGACAAGGACAAAAGAAGGTATAAAACGACGACACGGCGCCGTGTCGTCGCTTTATACCTTCTTTTGTCCTTGTCTTGTGTTGCGCTGTAACAAATCTTGAAAATCGACTAGACAAGTGGCGAATAAAATGCCAACGATCTCGTCTTCTTCGTCTGAGCTCATCGTTTTGCAGAAGTAGATAGCGGACGGGAGCGCGCCGACCAACGAAGAAAAAAATATCGAAAGTGCGCGCACAAACCCAAAGTGCCGCGAGATGGCGGCACGTCCCTGAAATTGCTAAAGAAATTGCGAGATGCCCCGCCTTCCTGGCGGCCCGGATAGCCAGACAACGCGGCCGGTCTGAACAGGTGCGGGCGCTCACCAACGTTACTAGACTAGCTTCAGTTTTAAAACTCGGCGCCGTTGCGCGGAACCGCCACCCGCCCGCGCCTTCGTGGCGCTGCAGTCGCGCCCGGCTTCACTTCCTCACTGGCCGGCTACGCGGGCGGGCCGGACTAAGCACGCGGTGCAGCGTTGGTGTACTCTGTGGTTCGTTGTTGACGGCGAATTTCAACAAGCATGTCATCCGCGAAACTGTAGCCTTCGCCGATTTTCTTAAGTATATCAGCAGACGATGCCGACGTGCTGCGTACCTGGCTGCATAGGCTGCTATCGGAACGATGTCGACAGTTCGGCGCACCACTTTTTCTGTGCTCCCAGCAATTCGACGCTTCGCTCGGCGTGAAACAGAGTGATTTCTCGTGGCGACCGGGAACAGTCGGCGAAATCAACGGCACGCGCTCGTGCCACTGCTCCCGCGTTCGTCGTCGTCTTCCACAGCTGGCTGCGTTGCCGATCATCTTTCCAGCGTAGAATTTCACTTCACTTCTGTCGTCGTAATGGGGAGGCAGCGTTTACGGGGGTATACAAAAGATTTAATATTGAAGAAATTTAATTTCGAAGAATCACAAGCGGCACATCGCAGGCGAAGGCTGCTAACCACGCCGCCGAGCAAACTCGAGACATCGAACGCAAGCGACAACTGCAGACTGCGGGCATACCGTCAGTGACGTCGTTCTCCCCGTCGCAGCCGATTGTGTGTGTAACCTCGTAACTGAGAAACACTTTAATGAACTCTCGGGATTAACCCAGCGATAAACACAGGGCCGCACGTTTCACTTCGCTGATTAAGCGCCTTCACGGAACTAAGAATCCGACTTTTATTTGTTTATTCTTTTTGTGGCTTGCGTGTACAAAGACCGACCTCAGCTTTCTTTTTGTAGCGCGTCTTTGGTGTGGTGAGAAGCTTCGGTGGGGATGAAGATATCCTACAATCACGCACTTTGGCCAGATAGTCAGGATCGTGAGCCTAAACTGCGCGAACCGTTAAGACGACAGGAAGAAACACACGGCATTTAGAAACGCTCATGAGAGTGGCTTGTTGGGCTAGTTGGTACATGGTTATACAAGGAAAATGCCAGCGAACTTGAGAGTAGAAAAAATGAAGAGGCAGTCATAGACAAAGAGACAGGAAGGTGGCTGGTGGTGACCTGGAAAGTGGTGACAAGCCACCTTCCTGTCTCTTTGTCTATATCTGCCTCTTCATTTTTTCTACTCTCAAGTTTGCTGGCATTTTCCTCGTATAATTTAGAAACGCAGCTTCTGCGCTTCGCTGTATGCGTTTCTTCCTTTCGGGCAGTTTATCCTGCTTTCAGTATTTAACGAACTTGCGCGATAAATCTTATTGCTTTAGGTGGATACCGCTTTCTCGTGGTATCACTAATGCGGTCAAGGCAGAACGCCAGCCAGCGTAAAACACGCGCAAAGTGCCCGTCTGCTCGAGCTCAAAGCTGTGACGAGGCGTCTGCAGTGGAGCCCGATGGAACAGCGTCGCCACCTGGCGGCTGTCACAGAAGTGGCGACAGCGGCTGTAAGCGCGCGGGCGGGGAGTTTTACAACGGAAGCTAGTCTAGTAACGTTGGCGCTCACCGCCTCGCCGCTTTGAAAATCCGCTTATCCGCTGAGACGCTCCGCTTCCGGTGTGAATGTGCCTTTAGTGGGTGTAGATGCATCAATTTGGAAGTTTTTTTTGTGTGTGTGGGTTGGTACGTTTTTTTTTCTTGACAGGGTGGTGCCCTATACGTTATTTGAATATATTGGATATTTCTTTTGATTTCACTTTATTGATTTATCCCTAAAGGCTCGATAGCACTGCATACAGGCAATCTTGAGCACGTATCCTGCAATACACTGGAGCACAATACAACGAAAAAAACCAAATAAAAGAGCGGTCAGTCATTAACAACAATATGGCACAAAACACTAGTGAGGCTAAAGTTAACCATGTTATACATACGCTGGTTAGGTTCGCAACTCGGGTACGTAGGTTCATCGTACGTTAAACACAATAATAGTGATTACAGAATATAATGAGACATCTGCGACAATGAGAACACGGATATGTTACGTAAAATATCATTTTATATTTCACAACGTGAATTTGGATAGCTGCATGTGACGACGTGAAGCGGAAGGGAATTCCATATAGTTATTGAGAAAGTGCCTATTATTATATTATTTCCAGCAGCAAATAAGAAGGCGGCGTGGAGATTTGATACGGACTCTGGCTGCGTAGCTCCCAGGCCGAACAGCAAACAAGAGGTTACGTAAGAGCGACGCTGGACAGCTTCGAGTTTCATGAGATGAGAGTTTCGATGCGTTAGAAAATGGCTTACCTGCGCAACACGCTTGCGTAATCATTGCCCTAGGCTGCACGAAAGCCTTGCTTGAGCCTCCCTGCCCACAGCTTGAGAAATCATGCGTCGCATACAAGAATGCTTGCTGACATGCTGAAGGATTCCTGGCGGGTTTTCTCAGATGGCGATAGATAGGGAGGCCGTAAACTATTTGAGTAGGTAATTAGTGAAATTGCGTTAGCTAGCTGAATATGGGACTCGATTTCTCGTCGAAGTAATGTCCGCCGCTTTGAGCAACTCCGCTCAAGAACAATAATTATACTATATGCCACAGGCGATATTTTAAAAGCTCCGGAAAACCTAACAATCATTACTCGTTACATATGGTACAATCTCTCACTGTCACGGCCAAGTTCATCCTGCTTCTATCGGCGAAAGGGAGATAAAAACAAGGATAGCGATGGCACCGTGAAACCTTTGCGGTGTCGGTTTCTTTAACGGACAGACATTTATCAAAGAGAAGCGGCACAGAGCCATTTATATTGAATCTGGACTGCCCGGAATGTGCTCTTTGCACTGATGCAAATAGATTTACAGCGACAACGGTCGAGAATGAAGCAGGCTCATTTTTCTTATTAAATGTATTGAAGGAGAGGTTGGTGCCTAGGTGTGGCACCGTCTACTTCTGCTCTCTTACATGATAGTTATCGTCACAAAAGTGTGAAAAATCACAAAACTGGTCTAATAAACCCATGAACGAACATTCCCGGACTAAGCCTCAGTACTGTATTAAAACTAAATGTTCGCGTAACAGAGTTCACATAACATAAACAGTCACAAAACCGAAATTTTCACACCGGAGATGTTGGGCAGTTGAATGTCGCACTCTCAATACGACAAATACAATGCTTCATTAACACGAACACACAATGAACATGTAATTAAGGGCGCCACTTATTAGTAAAAATAACAGCAATTACTATTGTATGACTTAGTATCTTCGTCGGGAGAATCGAGATCAGACACCGAACTCTTGCGAAATAGCATTGTTGTAAACACGCTGCATTAAACAACGGTGTGAGCAGGAATCGAGTTAATTAGGGCAGGCTCTTTTGGTAAACCAGTGAGCGTGACAGATTAAACAGATTGCGCAATGTTCTCCAAAATTTTCACATCTTTTGTTTTTTAAACGCTTACATTTATAAAGCGCCAATCGGTAAACCGATAAAAATACTACTTTTCGCCCTTGTTCAACAGAGGAGCTCATTAATATATAATTCATTCATTCGTTCGTTCATTAATTAATTCAGTACTGATCTAAACTGGGCAGTCTTAGGTGGTGCAGATGCATCAATGTCTATTTTTTGTTTTTACGTTTCTTCTTGACATGGTGTTGGACTTTATGGTTTTTGCAAAATATTGCATATTTCCTTTGATTTCACTTTATTGATTTCTCTCTAAAGGTCCGAGGGCATTGCATAAGGGGAATCTTGAGTACATGTTCTGCAATACAACGGAACACAATACAACGAGAAAACTAAAGCGACAGGTGGTCAGTTATTAACAACAATATGGCACAAAAAATTTATGTCGCTCAAGTTAACCGTATTACACATACGCTATTTAGTTTTCGGAACGGGGGTATGTAGAATAATCGAAAGTTAAACACAATAATAGCGATTATAGTATAGAATGAGACATCTGCGATAATGAGAACAGGGCTATGGTACATAAAATACAATTCTGTTTTCACAACGTGAATTTCGATCGCTGCATGTGATGATGTTCAGAGAAAGGGAATTCGATAAAATTATTGTGGAAATACCTATATATCTACTGAAAAGTTGTAACTGTAGTTATTCAAAGAAGCATTGTGTTTAACAACAAAGGCAAGTAATGTAACTCATTTTTGTGTAGATTGTTCCAGGAGGTCTCATCGCTTGCATATGAGCAGTGTTAAGGATTTAATTCACTCGTGTTTTAACTAAAGTGATGCTAAATAGCAAATCAGTGATGTGTTGCAGAAATACTCATCCGTTCTGTAGTGAGCCTACATAAAAAAGAGACATTCGGGAACACGACGCTGACTGGACGCGGAGTTGTTTCACAGAGGTTGACGTTTCCAAGACTTGTAGCCATCATTGGTGAGTTGAACGATCAAATAATGATTGCGACTTTAAAGGCACTAAGCTGGGCGAGGACAGAAAACAGGATGGTAAAAACGTGCCGGCTACTACTAACAAGTGTTCATATTTAAACGAGCCCATATGTAAAAACAAGCATATGAAATACAGATATCTGAACATTCTAATCTGTTATAACGGCCGTGTGTCTCCAGTCATTCACATGTAGAAACGTCAGCTAAGTTTCGCCGAAAAGTGCCAGTCACGTGATACAAGAGCATGATCTGTCCCACCTTCTTATTTGATTTGGTTCCGTGATTTCGCCAATCAGTTAGATTCGGCACAAATCAGAATGTATTCAACTAATGAGGAATAATTCTCAATCTATCAGGGAATAATGGCATTTGCCAATCCACATGTGCTGCATCACATCAGCTAGATATGGTGCCCTACATAGCGTTCTTTCTTTAATATTTCGTCGAATCCCAGTCTATAACTTAGCACCGGTGTATAATTAGCACTGGAAGGAGTCGTGGTTTTGCACCTTTTGTTCAGGCAATGTACAAGCGATTTTCAGCGCTAGAAGCTTGGCACGTGAGTGTTAATTTCGGTGTCAAGGAAAAAGCGAAATTATTCCTCACTGGAGTTGAGCAAAGCACGATACAGATATGCCGGAAGCACGCCTACGTTCTGTAAAACACAAAAATGCGGCACTGAATTTACCTGCGTTCAAAAACGATGAGGCATAATTTTAAGAACATTTATATATTACAGCCGGAAACCTCACGATTAGAAACTAGGAAAGACAATTTTAGCTTCTTTCGAAGTATGAGTAGTTCATTGTGCAAACTATATCGCATGACTGCGATAGATTTAGAGAACGTAATGTATTATGCAACGCAATAAGAGTGAACATTTAAACCCTTCACAGAAGAACGGCACGAAGAAGGCACTGCTAAACGTTTTCAAGCTGATATATCGCTAGCCCATTACGTAGATAAAATGGTATTTGCATAAAGTGAATGGCATTTCATACGTGAACAACAGCTCAGAAAATATGATCTTTTGATCACAAAGTCCCAAATATGCTCGTCATCTTCGGTGAAAGGGCGTACAATATCTTTTCTCTCGCAAATCTAGTTGTATAGAGTCCTGATGCGTTTTGTTAACTCTTTAGCGCATGCGGCAGAATCTTTTGTTGAGAAAGAACTGCATACCGTGCATGATTTCTGCAATGCTTCCGACGCGTGTGGTGACATAAAAATACAACAACGTGCCGAAAAACTCGTCAGTTTAAGCATAGTTTAAGCATGGTTTAAGCAGTGAATAGGAAGGCAGCGGAGATATTTGATATGGACTCTGACTGTGTAGCTGCCGGACGGAACAGCGGACAATAGGTTACGTAAGATCGACGCTGAAGAGCTTCGTATTTCATCAGATGAGAGTTCCGATGCGTTAAGAAGTGGCCTACGTGCACAAAGCGCTTGTGTAATCGTTGCCCTTGACTGCACGAAAGCCGTACTTGAGCCTCGGTGCCCACAGCTTGACAAATCGTGCGTCCTTTACAAGAATGGTTGCTCACATTCTGAAGGATTCCTGGTGGGTTTTTTTCAGATGCCGATAGACGCTTTTAGATACGCTGTTAAAATTTAGCCAAAATTTGGGTAAGAGCAAGGCACAATTCCCAATCTATGCTGCCCCTATGCATCAGGGACTGCACCCATCTTTGACGCGAATGTCAGAATGAGCAAGCGTGAAATTAGTTTCACGTTATAATCCCAAGAAGCCATAATAATCATTCGTCTGGTCGAAAGATCGATTTCTCTCATTCCTAGTTCCATTTTTTAACGTAGTAAGGCTGCAACTAGTCTTGTTTGAGTTTTTTAGATGAATACCTGGCCACTAGCTCTCCCATGGTTAGTGTGTATCATAGTTTTCGAGGAAACCATAACTACGCTGCAAAATGCAAGTGGCAACTTTTGGCAAACGAGCGAAAGCCCTGACTGACTGAGTGATTGATTGACGTCAAAGTACCGAAGCATCGCTGGGGTTAGGGAAGTTAGGGAAAACGCCCGAAAATTTGGCCACCAGGGATTTTTGAACATGCTACTGAATTTGAGTACGGGAGTGCTTCTACATTTGACCTCAGCGCCTGCAGAAATGCTGCCGCCACCACAGGCCACGAAACCACTGACTTTGCGATCAGAAGCCAAATCCAATAACCATTGGGAGACGCAGATCTGGTTGAAAGAACGACACAATGACGGCCTTTCTTTTTGTTGATTCAGTAAAAAATGTATACAGACAAAACGCCCAAATACATTTGCAGTTGAGTAATTTCCCATGTTTCTTTCTCTAGGTTATGGATCTTTTGTGGGACTATTATGAAATCAATGTTTATTCGGTGAAAATAGGAGGAAAAGCAACTAAAGGCATATGGTGTGCGTGGATTGAGCATGTACTCATTTAGTGGCGAAATGAATGATGGAAGAAATTAGGGATTTTACAACGAGCACCAAGCATATGTTGCGATTATCGTCGACCAGGTACTCATGTGTCCTTGGCATAGAATTCATTATAGCAATGGTATAATAGCTGACGAAATTAGGCTTAAAAATTTTCAGGGCCGCAGAATAAACACACCAAACAAGAGGGGGCGTGGAAAAATTGTCTAGTCCTGATCCACCCTTCGTTTCCGCCAGAATTTGCGCAGTACAGCTTCCACTACTTACCGATCAGGTGTAGCTATGATCTGCTCACGCAATTAATTTTGGCATTTCCGAATGTAGATTGCTTGAAAGATGAAACGAGCCCACTTGTAAGCTTGCGTACATCGATGAATCCTTGCCGTTGCTTTCTAACTGCGGTTTCTTTTTTTCAAATCTGCCGATTGCATAATGAGTCCTTGCGTGATCGTAATTTTTTCTTTCGCGTGGGTAGCCTATAGATTGTAAATGATCATGGACGTCTTCAGAAAAAGGAAGTCCAATTCTAACCTGACAGCCTGGGTGGATGTCAGAGTGCTTACTTTTTGCCTAAGTACTGCTCGGAAATGCTCGACTATTGAGACACACACACACACACACACACACACACACACACACACACACACACACACACACACACACACACACACACGCGCGCGCGCGCGCGCACGCACACACACACAAACACACACACACACACGCACGCACGCACGCACACACACACACACACACACACACACACACACACACACACACACAAAAACAACCATATTATTACATGAAACACCGCCCCTTGTGACTCCTTACAGGAGCACCCTCATACACGCTTTCATCCTTTCGTACTAAAACGTAGATACACACGCAATTGCGCATGCTCGCAGAAACGCATACGCATGCACGCACATCAGTACAATCAAGCCACACGAATGTACATAAAGACACGCACCAAGAGGCAATGAAATGTGACGTCCATGATTACGTAAGGCAGACCTAAGCCCCTTAACTTTCTTTACGCTCGATCAGGCCGCGGAGTGTGCCCTGATTGAACTTCCCAACAGCGGTTCTTTCGAGGGCTTCGAAAGGTCACCGAGCGGGCGTTTACACAATTTGCCCGTGATTTAATATGCGGCCAGCTCTCGCGAGGACGGAACACCATGACTTCGGCACTCAGGACGAAACGCGCCCACATTAACGGTAACGTGCTTTTACATGGATATTTCATGAATGTGGAAATCATAAGCATATATGCTTGTTGTTATGGCAGCGAAGAACACCGTTCATTGAAGTTGGACGCTAAACGACCACAACAAATGAATTTTTACTGGTAAAGTTGAACAGCAAAACTCGCATTATTTTTTTCATTCAAAGGAAAACCGGTTTATTACTGGTGGATGAAATGAATGTTGTTCTCTGAATAATTGCGCCGGAAAGTCAACGGTTGTACGTACGTATGACGTTACAAACTAAAAAAAAGTTTTTGCTGTTTCAGCCGTTATGGGTATAAAAAAAAAATAGGTACTGAAATCATGATAGGATGAGGCTCATGGTCCTGCAGAACGCAGTATAGCATTCCCTTTGTAGAAAATCAATTAGGCAGATTTGATAAGGCGTCATTATAATCCATCGCGCGACGGGGACCTGACGTTAGAACTTCAGGGTAGCATTGCCACCTGTCTTTATTTGTGGCGTTTTTTTCTGGCTTAGCATACTCTCTCCATCACGCTAGGATTGTCCACTTTGCTATCCCAGCAGCGCAACTTACCTATACAGCTTAACCTAATATTGTGCAGTGGTGTCGCTTTACGCATAAAGGAACAAGCGTGGTCAGTTGACGAAGCGCTGATATTACGCTTCATCTATCTACTCTGTCCTGATTATTAAAGAGGCCTGACAACCGATATTTGAGAACCTAGTTTTTTATGCCTCACCGCAAAGCTCAGCTTCGGTAGTGTTTACACCTGCAGCGGTTACTTCCAAAAGCGAGTGGATATTTAGCAGGCAGAATTTTTCTATCTGAGTAGCCTCCGAAGAAAGTAACAGTCCCTCCTCCAGCAACGCTGAGAAGTGAGAGCGATATCTATACCCCGCTTAGCAAATAGTGTAAGTCTACCGCCGTTCCGCTTTTAGAGGAGTGAGTGAAAATGTGTTTAACCACCTACATTTTGAGCTTTTCAACCACATTTGGAAATAAAAAGCTGGTGCAATAAGTTCGCGTTGCTGTACAGACATTTCTTATATTTATACCGCGTTCTTCCCCAAGTACACGCCTACGTCATGGCTGGCTGACCCCCAACGTCGTTGTTCTGTCGATAGACGAGCCGGGCCGATTCATCAGAAACGAAGGCGAAGGCAGCGCCACTTTTCTGCTCACTACAAACGAAGGCTTATCTGCACATTGTAAATCGGGAAATGCTTATAATAATACAAAGCATATTGCCTTTCAATACTAATACAAAGACCAGGAACTGCGTACACTAGTACAAGGTCGCGTGGTGTGCGTCTTAGTGATGAATTAAAAATATAAATCCACGTTAAACAAGAGAAACGTGCTCGTTTTAGCCACTAAGATAGGAAACCATTCCATCAGCGGGGTTATCTCGATTCATGTTCTGAGAAATTGTATGTCCATTAAAGCGTGACTTACGACTTCCACCGGTAATGCAGCTATTCCATGGTTTGCCTCTCTGCGTTCTCCCTTATGTCGTAAATGTACAACGAAAATCTGTTCACACACAGAACAACCAACGTCATGTCTCTTTCGCGCAAGTCCATGAAAATTGTTTCTGACAGAAATGTAGAGTTGTGTGACCACGTATGCAGTAATTTAGTGAAGCTCTATTGAGATGGAATATGCCAGTATATACAAAAGCGGCCATGGTATTTTACGTTGCGATTCCCTGAACTTGTTTTAGGAGATGATTTCGGTGTTGTATTTTTAACCTGAATTAAGTTTGTGTAATTTGGAGATCATATTCATAGCTTTAGAGGGAAATTAGGCACAACTGCCGGTGCTTGATTTTAATAGGTCTTGGTTCTTGCACTACGATTTCGGCACAAGTACATCTAGATAGCAGTCAGCTTGCGAATCAAAATCATATCACGCGATTCGCAAGCAAGTAAAAAGGTAGCTGATTATAATCCTTGTGCAACTTTGAAAACGTTGTCGTTATAGTGTTAGAGACAAACTGAGCATACTTACCGGTGGACAATGCGAATGGTTCTAGTTTTTTGAACTTCCGTTTGAACGTAACTATAGCAACGGAGCAATAGTAAGCTTGCTAATAGAAAAAAAAATCGTGCTAGCTACAAGAAATTAAAAAGGTGGCTTATTACAAATCTTGCAGACGCATATGACAGAGACGATTCTTCAAAAAAAGAGGCTTCACTAACCAGTGCAAATAATGAGCGCAACTTCCGGTCGCATAAAGCACTTTGTCGTGGAGCCAAACAAGTAAAACCGCATTATCAGATAGCAGAACAACACGTGCACAGCCGTGGAGCGATCTACTTTCCGCAACAGACGAGTGGCAGGCAGAATAATCAGTCTCTCTGGAGGCATCGGCGGCAACACGAAGAGGTAAACAAAACACGAACGCCCAGTAAACAACACCATGCGCAGAAACAAGGAAGACCGACTCGGCCTGCAAAGGGGTGCGCGACAAACGCAAATGCCGGTCGTTAATTAGACCCCGCACTGATCGCTGTCCGCGGGTGACGTCAGAGACTGCAGAAACACGGTTAGCACCAACGGAAGATGCTTCCTTGCATGCAGGCCCTCAATGCGAGGAAGCCAGCTTGTGGTCGCGCAGCCTGGCTGATTTTGTTGTTGCGTTGGTACGATTGCAGGCAGTATGTTCGGCGAGAACCGCTGGGCGAGAAATAAATAATGCTTTCGAACTCGGTTAAAAAGCGGGGATGAATAGGAAGCTGTCTTATGTTCTACTTTTATCTGATTGGCCCTTCTGAGTAAATACAGACCTTATTATCTATGTCCTAGTTCGGCAAGGAATCTTTCGTTGTATGTTTCCGTGACAAAATTGACGACCGCTGGCAACAACAAGAAAAAAAGCACTCTTTCCGCAATATAGAACTTCATAAAATTAAACAACTTGTACCCGGCACAAAACGCGGTCGTCGTCGGTGATGTTGCTTTATTTTCTCGTAGGTCTATAACTACGTGAAGGCAGAGCATAAAGCTGTTGTCTGTTCGTCTTTCGCATTTGGTGTAGTTGCAAAGCGCGACTTAGTTTTCGGCTTAGTTCCGACTTAGTTTTATGCCTGCAATGGCATAAACGCAAAAAAATTACCTCAATACATGCAGAAGCTGGCTTCATCGCAAGCAATATCTTATTGCAACGCAGTATTCATTTGGCGAAGAGATCGAAGTGTGCTTTTACATTGTCATGGCGCCGCTACAGAAAGTATCAACTCCAAAAATCGGTGAAAGCATTTAATAGCAAGATGCGACAACATCCGCATCAAGGACAAATGTGATAAATGGCGCAATCTGTAAACGTGTCCACCATCACCATCAACAACCTATTTTATGTCCACTGCCGGACGAATGCCTCTCCCGGCGATCTCCAATTACATCTGTCTTCCTTCAAGCCGATTCCAACTGGTGCCCATTACTCGGTGCGAAATATTTCACTGAAGACACACAAAGAGTTGTCAAGGCAGTTCAACACAAAATGAAACAAGTGAGAGTGTTCGTTTGGTCTACGTCCACGTGACCATAAGCGCGCTTCTCTTGCAACAAAAATGGTCAACCAACTAACGCATTAATATCTGCTGAGCCCCTAAATAGCTGAAATACCCACCAAAAAAAACATCCACGCCGTCAAGAATAACCAATCGACTTGAGATTGCTTTGTCATGTATTCAGCAGAGCCTTAAAAATTCAAAACTTCAATGAACTATTCCACTATTTCAGAAAACTGAGTAGGTTGCACGCCCTGAAAAATGTTGAACTTGAGACTCACGTTAAACGCACCATCATTATTTGTTGCTAGTTGATCGATTTTGCCAAACTAAACAACGTCGGTTCTTTTAACAACCGACAAATATATATAGCGCAGTGTTTAATCGTTTCTGAAAAAACAAACTGTATGGCAAATGTACATTTCTTCTAGTAGACTACGGTTTACAGGAAAATAAAATTTATTTTGTGGAGTACTTAGGTATTAACTTCGCTTTTAGAAAATCAACTTACCAACGTCAAAGTTCGGACACAGTTTTACACACTTCCGTTTTTTCCGTGGCGTACATCGTCCTTAACACAGTTCTTAAGTATGACTTGTCACTTTTCCGTTAAAACATTACCAAGAAACACCAGGCAAAGCTTAAAGTGTGTTAAAAAGCAAAGAAATCGTCTATCGCAGCGAATAAATGAATGCACCATTACTCTTGAACACAAATTTTATATAAATGTACGACGAATGCGTTATTGCTCGAAGTAAGTTCAAATTAACAGCCATTGAAGATGGCCAGCATCTGAAACATTAATTATGTGCACGTAATCAGCTCCGAAATAAGCCACCGATTTCTCCTCCCTACAGACTCTCACAGTATTGCTCGTACATAAATTTGCATAGCTTGAAACATGCATGAAAATGTCATCTGCAGGGAGAGAAATATGCATTACATTAAATGTTTACGCCCGTAGGCTCGCGGACATTGTACCGAGGCGACATCATAAAGATCGGCTCTATTTACTGACAGATAGTAAGTACATCGAGGTAGAAAAAAAAAACATTTTCTTTCATACATTCCTTTTTGTATTGCTCAAAATCTGACTTGTTATTCATCAATTTACTTTAATTTAGTAAAATAATCGCTACGCAAATATGGTCGATGCAATTCAATCAGAGGTTGCTTCTCCACGGTGAATAGCTGCATGCAGTGAAGCGATCCCTGTCTGCCACTGAAACTGTAGGTAGCTTGTTCATTTTTGTGTTTTGCTGAAATTCGAAATTCGAATTTCTTTTTCCTCCAGTTATTCTTGCCGAACATTTACTCTACAGCAACGTCCACGCTACAACAAAACTGATGACGCATGCTACCGAAAACCAGTTTTTCTGCAGTAGAAAACTTCATGACACTAAGCATCATGCTATTACGAAATTGACGACACAGACAAACCAAAGGTAGTTTTCATGAAAAAAAACTGCAGGTAAAGAAGCAGTCTGCTGTCATAAAATTGACGACGCAGGGAAGCAAATGGTATCTTTCTTTTCGCGATTAAGAGTTACAAATAACGAAGCCTCTTTCTATGGCAAAATTAATGACGCTGGCAAAAAAAAAGCTGGAAACACAGCTGGTAGCAAAAAAGGATTTAATGCGATTATTACAAAATATACACCAAGAAAAATATAAAGGTATCTTTATCTTTGAACGGTTAAGCTGTCTATGTGGCTTAATTAGTTGTAAAAATGACGACAAAAGGAGACATCACTCGGAACAAGATTTTGATTTGAGTATAATCCGAGAGCACAGAAAAGTCATAGATAAAGTGATACTGAGCGAGTATGGCTGGTGCGCTTTGGTGCCTGTTACTGCTAATTATTTATGTCAGTGACTTACTCTACAATAAGTACCAGGAAAGAAAGAAAGCATCGGCGATTGCGAATACCCAACAAAAGATCGTCACTAGTGAGGAAAACATCTACAATTCGCATAGCCAAATTCTGGTTAGACATGCCTGCCCTTCCAAAACTAATCCTCCATAATAATAAATATGTCATATGCAGAAAACAGGAATGATATATTCAAGCGCAGAAACGTTCATTGTTTATCGTAACTGATCCCGTTATTAGTCGTACATAGTGTCTCATTAAGGACCCTTACGTTCGTATTAATTAGAGCTGCAGTAACTGGGTAAGGTTCTTGCAGTTCGAACTAGAAGTATTTGTACTGATCCCTTTTTAATTACGTGCACTGCGACAGTAATTCGCGTTTCATAGGAGATGATAAATGAAAACGCTTCAGGAATAAATCACTTGAGGGATAAAGCAAACTTTCCATGCGAAACAGGAAGGATAATTAGTTGCGAGCCCATCACAGCCGGACACGTCCATAAAGATTGACATCGACTAAGTCGGCCAATACAAATAGTCGTCCAGCCTGCCGAATCAATACGAAAGGAGCGTGTCCTTCGATCCGTGACTATGCGAGCGTGTGCGCTAGGACAAAGAAAATATTAAAAAAAACAAATAAATAAAAAAGGAAGCAAGGAGAACGTGGTGTGCCGCAATAGCGTTCTATGTCAGAAGCGGGCCAGAGCCGAGGGAACCTCGTTTATGGATCCACTCCGTACGGCCGTTGCCTTGGTTTAGAATTCGCTTCGGCCTGTTCCATCGTCGTCTTCGCTCACATTGTCCACTCCGCGTTTCTGCGTCATTTACCCCGTCGAATGAGCCCGAGGTGGCGAGATAAATGCGCGCGACGAAGGCGATAAGCGCTGCTCGTTCCCCAATAGGATCGGCCAGACGTTGTCGCTTCGAACAGCCGGCCAACGTATGCGAGCGGACCAAATCAATGAAAGCACAGTGCGAATCCAGAAGCTTACGAGCGAGATGGTTCAGTGTCGTCAACTCATCCCAACAACAGTCGACTTCAGCCGTTAACATCATAAATTTGAGGGAACACGGAAGGGAAAGGAAGGTTCCCAAAAGTGGAACTTAATGCACGAAGGTGGGCTATATGTAAGTTAGACGTCTGGAAGATATCCGGCGCTTAGAGCGAAAGAAGAAACATTTTCCCAGAATGTAAGCGGTCGACAAGGTAGTATGGACGCTGGGGGCGAGTGAAACATAACCTCTCCATGCATTCCATCAGCTATCGACGCGCACTGGACGTGGAGGCGGCCGTGCGGTAGCCAGACCCGTCACCGGAGTTCCGAGGGGATAATCTTGTTAATCCTTTTCTGCATGCCTTGCAGAAGGAAGGCACGGCTGGAAGACTCCATCCGCTTTCGGAGGCCCTAAATGGCAACTTAAGGCAAACGTACACGCTCTCTGTAAGTAGATGGAGCTATTAAATGAAGTAGGCCACCTGACGTCAACGGGTGAAGCAGCAATGAAGGGCTCAATGCACACGAAAGGACTACTTCAGAGGGAGATGCATTCTCGGGAGCTCCTATATGTATACCTGCGGACGATGAGAATTGTTCTACTTGGCATCCACCGCACCTAATATGGTCGCGTTAGTTACTATTACGACAGTAGGACTGTATTTTTATTGAAGGTCATCAATTGGTTTTACACAACTGAAGATCGCAAAATTAAAGAAAAAAATAAGCATGACGTTTAGAGCTGCATAATTCAGCAATAAACATGTATGATGATTCTGTAGCCTGGATCTACTGAAACATATGAAACTGACAAGCCTGTTGCATTCCACATTGGCCTAAAATATACCAATAACTTGTTAGTGGGGCTTCAGTAAAACTCCCGTGAACCTTCTAGTAAGATCACGTAATCTATAAGCTCGTATGTGGCATTTGGCATGTTTTGATTCTCTACCAGAGCCAACAGGCAGAACTGCGATGTCTGGTTTAGGCGCAAGGTTACAAACTTTTGAGCTCTGTGCATGAGTTTTTCTAGCTTATTCATATTCAGCGATTTCGTTACAGAAAACTGAATTCCTAGATCCCTATTCTGCTTGACAGAGTCAGTAGAATCATTCTCTTTCTTAGGTGGGACAAATTTATTAAAATCTGTTCAGCGGTCACGTTATCAAATCAGAAGGTTTCTCTGTTCCACGTGTATCGCGGTAGCATTTGACACTGTGCAGCACGATATCCTCTTAAAAAAGCTTGCTGCGTATGGTGTTCGAGGAGTAGCACAGAATTTAATTACATCATATCTCTCAAATCGGTATCAGTATGTATGCGTCGACAATCTGGTATCGCAAAAATTGAAAGTCGAATATGGCGTTCCTCAAGGATCAATCTTAGGACCCCTCTTATTTCTTGTATACATAAATGATATAACGTCGATACCAAACTCCCCTGAAATAATAATGTATGCTGACGACACTAATATCTTCTTTACTGGCACTACAAAAGAGGTCATAGAATCATCAGCTAACAGTTACCTCTTACACCTCTCCAGGTGGCTTAAAAGCAACCGGCTGAGTTTAAACACAAGCAAAACCAAATATATATTTTTTTAAGCCAGCAAATAAAAAATGGCTGTGGCTTAGGTAAGGTTAAGCCCAGGATGCGAAGCATACTAGCCTTTATTTTAGTTGTTGAACCACTGTTTAGCCTGGTGAACTGCTGTTGCTTGGCTATATTTGGTTCGGCTAGACGAAGAAACAACTCATGCATTACTTCTTCGCCTTCAAGAGTGGAACGCGACAGCGTTCCCGTCGACCCGCCAAGGGGTGTAAGACAATGGGCTACAGGGCAGCGACTACGCGCCCCGCATTGGACGCGGTGAGCGTCGAGCAAAGCAGCGTTCGGCGCGGCAACGAAATGTGCGCCTGAGCAAGAGACGCACGCCTTAGAAACAGCGCGTTTCTAAGGCAACACCGCATTCACTAGAGGCGCTTTTGTACCGCTTTGAAGCGTTGTACTCGTGGCTCAGTGGTAGCGTCTCCGTCCCACACTCCGGAGACCCTGGTTCGATTCCCACCCAGCCCGTCTTGCAAGAGTTGAGCCAAAGCCACTTCTCCTCTGTCGTGACGTCACGGTGTCACGTGATTTCATGGTCACCGCCGCGCCTGAGGAGCTGGGTTGAGCCCTCGTAATATGCTTCGCATAAAAAGACCCCTATTGTGTTCATCTGCACTTTGAGGACACATTACTGGAACAAGTTACACAGCAAAAGTTCTTGGGCGTATGGTTTACAGAGGACCTTACTTGGAATACTCATGTTGACAAATTAAAAAGTGAGCTATCTCGAGTTACTGGCTGCATGTATAAAATACAAAATATACTACCCGCCTGGTTGAAACAAACATTATATTACTCACTTTTCTATTCAAAACTCAGTTATGGCATTTTAGTCTGGGGAACTACGACAGCTTCAAACTACAACAAACTAATCCTTGTACAAATGAAAATATTGAGAATGTGTGAAAACTATGTGGGTGACAAACGAGTCGGTCGGTGTGCAAGCATCCTCTGTGGCACCTCATGACTTGCTACTAGAAGGACGACGACGAAGTTACTGTGCTCGGTTGCTGGTTTTCCTCTGGTGCTGCAGTTTTCTCTGTTCACATTATTTTCGTGCATCAGTAACAGGCAACGACGTTTGTGCTGAACCCTGAAGTCTTCTACTCTGCTGGGAGATCCTCCCCGCGGAGCTTGCCATGGAAGATATGGTCTTGGACGCGTCTGGCGGTCAGCATAGACCGCCTGCGGCTCGGAAGCGGCTCAGTTCGGAAGTAGGATCCGACGCTACTGATTCCGAGCTTTCTGACTCAAGATCGGAAGATTCTGATGGTTTCATACCTGTCAAACACCGCCGCCCACGACGGACGTCTCCGGCGTCGTCCTCAAGTGAAGGGACTATCATATACAGCACCATCAAGACTACGACCGTAGCTTTCATTCCCATCGACGCGATGGTAAGCCTGAATGATATCTCTCGACAGAAACTTAATGATTTCTTCTTCAAACTTGCCCCTGGACTAATCCAAGAGGTTCGCGTGAACCCATGGAAAAATGTCATTGCCGTTGACACGACTGATGATAAGATGGTGCAAACACTACTTGGTTTGTCTGAAATCTGTGGGGTCCACACGCGTCCCTACATACCACAGGGTACAAATATAGTGGCTGGTGTCGTATCTAATGTGGACTTGGATCTAAAGGACGACGTTTTTAAGAACATGATCGTTTGCACGCCACCATGCAAAATAATTAGCGTCCGAAGGCTGGGCACGTCAAAGTGCGTGAAGATACTTTTCGCCTCTGGAAAGCTGCCTAGTCATATAAAGGCTGGACTTGTGCGCTACCCTGTTCGACCTTTCATACCACGGCCTTTGCAATGCCATAAATGTTTCAAGATTGGTCATGTTCAGGGCTTTTGCACCAGAGATCTGGTCTGTGCCAAATGCGGTGGGAATCACCATGTAGATTCCTGTGAAAGTCATGCATATCGGTGCCCTAACTGTAATGGTGAACATTTGGCAACGGATAAAGGATGTCCCTCATTGAAGAATGAACTAAAGGCACTAAAAGAGAAAGCCATAAAGAAGGCAGCAGGAGATGAGAGCTCCCGTCGCCGTAGTGCTGCCCCAGCAACTGGAAAGGCAGCGCGTTCAAAGAGTGACAAAGAAACAACACATCAGAAAGTAGGGGGGCGGACCTTTTGCCTCTCAGACACATCGTGGCCAGCGCTTCCATCGAAAGCGCCGGAACAAGTATCTACAAAGACTTCGACCATAGTGGAAAGCACTGCAAACACAGTACCTAAACCGGTATCAGCCAACGACGATGTACAACTTGTCAATCTCCTAAAGATGCTTGTCAACGTCATCAGATCTCTAATCTCCGGTCGCCAGACACCAGCAGCGTCAGCAGCAGAGCAACTTTTGGAGGCACTCGTTCCTGTCCTCGACGGCCTTCGCTAGACGTTTTACCGGAAATAATTCTAACAGTTGTCAGCAGCCTCGCCCCTTTGTGCTGCAATGGAATGTCAGGTCGATGCGACCACGGCACGCTGATTTAGCCCTTCGACTAGTCGCTATGAAGACTCCTCCGGACGTTATAGCGCTTCAGGAGACTAACGTAAGGAAAGACGAATATCGATTGCCAGGCTTCGTGGGTGTCCACAGTACCACTCGATGCGCGGAACCAGCTTGTGGCTCTTTCCAGTGTGTGGAGGCGGCGCATACGCGCAATGCTTCAAAAGCATCAGTGTACGTTCGTGCTGACTTGGACTTCGCGGTTATAGACACAGACGGCCTCTGTGACAATGATTTTGAGTGTGTAGCTGTTACTGTGAGCCTCAGAGGTGTGTGTACGACGGTGGCAAGCATATACAACAGGCCTACACGTTCTTCCGATACCTCGCTACTTGAGGGCTTAGTGTCTCGGTGTGGTGCATCGTTTGTGTTATGCGGAGACTTTAATGCCCACCATCCACGATGGTGTAGCCGTCCCCAAGACAATCGTGGGGAAGAGATTAACGAGTTCATTATCAAGAACGATCTCCAAATACTGAATGACGGTTCACCTACATTTATTGGTAGAGGAAAGGAGCATTCCACTATAGACCTTGCGATAACAACGAGAGATGTGTGCTTAGCCTGGTCATGTGAACCCGACCCGTGGGGCTCAGATCACCTACCCATTTGGTTAACACCAACACATACTGGGGGTCGCCAGGATGTCGTTTATACGGTTACTAACTGGGACAAGTTCCGACAGCTCATCTCAGAGGCACCATCTCAAGACAGCCTATTTAAATATATGAGTGAGTGCTTACAAAAAGCTACAGCACAACGAAGACGGAATATCGGCAAACCAAACCCCGATCTCAAGCTTTTGCGGCTCCGCGCATGTCGACGGCGCGCTTATAGACGGGCACAGCGCTCTAAACGACGCACCGACTGGACTATATACAATCGCCTTGATGCAGCCATACGGCGCCATACAAAACAGCTTCGTCGCAAGAGCTGGGAAGCTTTGTGTAGTTCGTTGCATACTGGAAGTGGTTTTGGAAATGTATGGCGCATACTGAAGGCTCTCCGCACTCCTGAAATCTGCAAGAATCCAACGGCTACATTGAGCATAGCGACTGGCCAGTCACCAAAGGTAATAGCAGAGGCATTTGCAGACATTTTCGTCTCTCCTGCATCCAGAGACACCACAATTAGCGATATTCCTTCTTTGACAACTCACAGCACCGTAACCGCTTCCTATGGTCCAGCTTGCCAGATGGACGAGGCAGATTTCACTGTTGAGGAGCTACGACACGCGCTGAGCCTCTCCAAACGCCGCACTGCTCCAGGCGCAGATGGTGTGACGTACCAAGCATTGCGGAACGTTGATAAGAGTTTCCATGACCGTATATTGGACGAGTACAATGAAGTATGGAGAACCGGTGTAATCCCTGCTGAGTGGAAATCGTCCGTTGTAATACCAATTTTAAAGCCCGGGCGTCCGGCAAGACACCTCAAGTCCTACCGACCAATATCCCTAACTTCAAACATCGTCAAGTTAATGGAGCGAATGGTCTTGTTTCGCTTAGATGTCAGGCTAGAGGAGCTGAATTATTTCCCTGATGTCATGAGTGGCTTTCGTCGCCGCCGTTCGGCTCTGGACAGCATATCAGACCTTGTCTCAGCACTCGAATTTGCTAAAGAAAACAAGCATTCCGCCTACATGCTCTTCCTAGACATACAGCAAGCTTTCGATTCAGTTCCGCATAAGGCGATTATTTTCGCACTTGCAACCGCGGGAATTTCGGGTCGTCTACTCCAGTTTGTGCATAATTTTCTATCGGAGCGCCGCATGAAAGTGCGTGTCGGAGGAGTAACCAGTGAATACCGAAATGTGAAGTGCGGTGTTCCACAGGGCAGCGTATTATCGCCACTTTTGTTTAACGCGGTACTCGCCGCGCTTCCAAGTCGTTTGCCTCGAGACACTGACTTCCCTGTGAGCATAGCTGTCTACGCAGATGACATTGCTCTGTGGATAAGCGGCCCTTCGCACCTTGGTCCGCGGCTTCGTGCAAGCTTGCAAAGAGCTCTCAACGCTACTTCGGAGTACTTGGGTGAAGTTGGCCTGCTCATATCACCTACTAAGTCGGCTGCAATAGCATATCACCCTAAACAACGCGCTCGTCGAACAATGAGCCGACTGTATCTTGACGAAACGCCTATAAACTGGGTGCGACAACACCGTTATTTGGGGTTAATTGTGGATGATCGCATCTCTTGGCGTCCTGCCGTTAAATCTGTACGACGCAAATCGCACTCCCTTCTTAAGTATGTGGCCGCATTGACTGCTCGAGGTGCTGGTTGCGACCAAACAACGGCTCTTCAGGTGTACCAGTCATCTGTACTCTCAGGCATACTGTACGCATTACCACTTTTGAACATACCACCTAGTTTGATGGCCCAACTGGAGCGAGATCATCACGTTGCCCTTCGACTAATGCTTGGCTTACCTCGTGAGGCGCAGTCTATTGCATTACTTACTGAAGCGCATCAGTTACCCCTGAGGCTGCAAGCAGATCAGAGAGCTCTATATCATATTGAGCGTCTGCACCGCGCATCGAATGGTCAAGCGCTCCTTGATCGTCTGATTCACCGCCCATTATCTCGCATGGGAAAAATGGCGGCATTATTTATGGATATCACTACCATTTCTGATCATGCTGCTTCAGATACGTCTCCGCCTCCAAAAGGTATCACGACACATCTATTCCCCATTTTCCTCACAATCCCTGGCATGCACAAAAAGTCTGATATGGCTGTTTCGGCAATATTCCAATTGGCTCAATCACACTTGTTCGAAAAGTTTCCAGATCATCTTCAAGTTTTCACAGATGCATCTGTACACAACGACGGTCAAGGCGCCTCTGCAGCTTTTTACTGCCCTTCAACTCAAGTACGACGTATCTTTCAGATACCTCATCCAACTTCGTCAACAACTGCGGAACTAGCAGCGATTAATGTTGCATTGAAATACATGCTAGAGGAGTTAATTACATCGAAGGTCGTCATCTTTACGGACTCCCGTGCTGCCCTTAGCAGGTTACAACGCAGTGAGCTTGATTGTCCATTTGTGCGCAGTATTAATGACTCTGCGAGCAAAATTACATCACGTGGGGTATCTCTCGTTGCTCAATGGATACCTTCACACGTAGGAATCACCGGAAATGAAGAGGCTGATCGGCTCGCTTCAAGTTGCGTTCATAACAACTGTGACTGCCCAGAAATTTTGTGCAAGCTTGATGACGCTCGTCTGCTGATTCGTCGCCACCTACTCAAGCAGCATCCAGATCAGCGCGTCGCAAATGGAACGTTCCCGCCCCGTGTTCGTGGTCGAGGCTTGCCTCGTCGCGCTAGAGCACAACTGCTCAAGCTAAGGGTTGGTTGCGTGAACGTGCACGAACGTTTATACAGACAAGAGCGTGCGGAAAGTCCATTGTGTACGTCTTGTGGCTGCTACGAGACACTTCAGCACCTTATACTTGAGTGTCCCGCTTTCAGTGCGCAGCGCATGTCGCTAGTGAGAAACTATCATCTCCTTGGCCTGCGGTGTGCGACACTCGAGGACTGTTTATACCCCAGTGGCTGTGCATCTAAACGTGATCAGGCCCATCGCGCCCTACTAACCTTTATAGAAGTAACTAACTTAGGTTCACGTTTGTAGCATGAACATTGAACATTCTGTAGTAGCGTGACCTTCAGTGACCGGCCCTACTGTGTGTGATCTGTACTGTGTTCTAAGGCTTCTTCCTTCGAAGATGGGAGGTGGCGTATTCAAACACCTTATAGTGTATATTGTGAACCGACTAACGGTGAAACGGTGATTACGTGCAGCTTTACTTGGCGTCTCATCGTGGAGAACACAATTAGCCGCATAGCGAACTAGCCATGGATGTGGTTGATAATTGTGGAGGCTGTTCGACGCGGCGTCACTTTAATTCCGGATGCTGAGTTCTACTTTAGTCTTTAGATTTGTCCTGTTGCAGTGTCCTGTTGCTCTCTTTTCCTCTTTCCGTTTTTCCTCCCCTCCTTCCTATCCTCTATTTCTGTGTTGCTGTCACCTCCCTTCAGAAGAGTAGGCAGGCGTTGTGTCCCTTCCGGTGGCAGTTGCCAGCCTGCCCCTCGCTTTCCCTTTCCTAATACGTGTGTATATGTGTATATGTGTTCAAAACAAATAATAATAATAATAATAATAACGAGGACTCCGAACAAAACCGCTCTTCATTAAATATAGCATGCTTAAAGCAGATCAAGTTTATTATTTCAAACTACTCCAGTGGATATATAAAAATAGGCTGCACACAATACCTGTCGACAGTTGCGCCTCATACCCAATACGTAAACCACACTATGTAAAGCCCGCCACAAGAACTAATTACGAAAAGCAAACATTGAATTATCAAACGATTAATATATTAAACAGTAATCACTTTAACGTACAATACACACAATCCTTCCACAGCTTCAAAAATGACTGTAAAAACCTATTAGTGGGCAGTGACATTGCATTTTCATTTTGAGTAACTTGTGCTCATCCCTGATAACACATGTAACCTCAGTTATGTTACAGATTTTTTTCAGCGCTTGTAACTCATGTTTGCCATTGTTTCGGCATTTACATTGTGTATCAGTCTAAACCTTCGTTTTTTTTTTCTGAAATGTTTCTATGTACTGATCTACTTACTGTATGTGCTATTCATTTTCGAGCAAGTGATTCTATGGTTTTATTTTCTTTGTTGACTTCTGGTGTAAGCCAATATTATTGTTATGTAATACTTATTGCGTATGTATCTTCTGCTTTTTTCGAAATCTATCCCGTTGAATCAAAAGTAATGCTTTGGAGACATGTGTTCTGAATCATTGAATTTTTCGTTGCTGTGTGCTGTAAAAGATATGTTCGACAAATATGTATGTGAATGATATGTCATGCTGCCTTGAACTGTAGGGGCGCAGAGGCTCTGTCAGGCATTTTGCCTTTACCTCTGCCCCCTACACGGAGAGAATCCGTGAAACAAACAATAAAGAAAGAAAGATCTGCAAAAATAATAAAAAAAAAATTGTTCCAATACCCATAGCCGACTAAAAGCCCGCTTCAGGCACTAATTTCTGGCGCCACTCATACTCAAACTGCGTTATGCTCAAACCACTTTGCGAAAATTTCGTTTCTCTTTTAATATATTTTATTCACTGTGAGTTAATATTACCACATCACTTTCTTCCTTAAAGACTGTGGCCTAATAAATTATCTACAAAAACACACAAACTACCAAAAGAAGAAATACAGTGTACAGATAAGGAAATATGCAGCCACAGCGTGTGTTTTACTGATGCAGAGCAGTTGCAATTTGAGATCTCTGGGAGAAATGTTCGTCCTGTAGTTACTGCCGTGGGCTTGTATAGGCTCATGGTGACGGAACTATCGCGCTAGCTGTTTTAACAATTTTTCACCAAGTGATTGCAAGCTGTCCTATTTCAGCTGCAAAAACACATTTCTTCTAACAGCAAGAATTCAGGCCTTCTTGTACGTATCCACTCTAATCAATCCCATGCGCCCCCTGTGATCAGTACACATCCATCCACGATGTTACGAAGTGTCTGTCCATGAAGGCGCTGACAATGCAGCAATAACTTGCACCGTGAAAAAGAGGATAGAAAAGAAGATGCTGCGTCAGTCGTTGGACGGCCATACCGTTTATACAGTCTTGTGTATAGCGTACATAAACTGTCATATCATTTCTACGTACGAGTGGTCCCTGTGACAATTGTTTTGTACAAGATCCTTTAGAAAACGTGTATGCTTCCAGATAAATCAATGTATTTCATAGAAATCTAGACCCTTCTTTAATACCAGCATCACAGAGTGCCAGAGCGATAAAGATAAAGAAAACAGATGAAGATAAAGATAACAAGATAAAGAAAAGACACTGATGCGCACGCCATCGGTGACCATAAGTACGAATTTTGAAACCTCTGATAAAACGATAGAACATCCGCGAAGTGTAGCCACTGCAACTGTTTCATTTCTGTGGCATCCATGTTTTTCACCGGCGTTCCTGCGTGGCCTGATTTTGACTAATATATTCTGAAACTTCCACTGAAGTCAGAGCCGCTTAACATTGCGGCCGAGAGGAAAAGTGATGCAGCAGAGAAAATGTACAATAAACGAGCGGTGTCTTCGCTCATTTCCAAGCAGAAACGCATAATTTTTGTGTGCTTATGTACATAAAAGGGCACGTAAGTTTACAGTAAAAAAAGCGTCGCAGCGACTGCTTGAATGGCGTCAGCAATATTGACCGATGGCGGTAGTGCTAAAGAATATATTGAAGTGCATTAAAGATGCGTATATATATGCCACGGAATGTATATTAGAAATATAGTATTATTCCAAATGTAAAGTAATGTAAGATATTAATTATCTACAGATATTTGGTGAACCTATTCGAAAATATAACAGGGAGTGGCATAAAGAAAACGCGGAATACTTGATAGGAGGGAAAGGGATGGGCTATAAAGACCAAACTATTAAGGTAACACAATATATCTAAAATAACTGCGTTATAAAACGACTGGTAAATAGACAGAGGACCAATAATAATATTGCAAGGCAAATAAAAGCATTGACCTTTCTAAACTCTCATTGTTACTGCGATCGTTCAACTCCATTTCGATTCTAGAAATACAAAATCAAATAATTTATAATAGGTATTTCATTATACTAAACAGATGCCGTCAAGTAATGCCTTTGTAGAGAAGCATCTCGAGATGAAGAAAAAATCGAACGCATTTTGTGATCCTTGCAGTTCAATTTTACACGTGTGCATTTCTCGAATACAAGCAATCAACAATGGCGAAACCAGAGATGTCTCCAGAGCCCACAGTTCGACAGGCGCACATGTCTTCGAATATAGGCAGAAGTATAAGTACCTCGTTGCACAGGGATGAAAAAGTAAACTGATTAACTTGTGTGGGTGGTGGATTGCGTTATTACGCTTTTCTTTCTCTGCACCGTCACTGCAGCCTTTTACAGAAATTATGCACATGAGTGGTCACAGGAATCCCCACATCCGAAGCGATAAATTTGACTTGCCATTAGAATATATGCGTGTCAGGGTATAGGCTTATAGAAATAAGCGGGACAGACCAGTGCATAAGGCTCGACCCCGTCTGAATTATTCATGTCTCACTCCGGCGAGTAACGTCCTAAGACGTTTCTCTTGTGTTGCGCCACCACGTCATTATGCGCCCAAATCTCCATGTTCGATAACGCTTGCGTAGGGGAAATAGTTATTTTAACCACCGCCTACGCGTGCTAAGCAAACACGTCGAGATAAGCTACGCAGAGGTTATCTCGAGCTACTGCGTAGTTACCGCTACCGCTCCATATGTTTGGAAACGTAGGCGCCGACCACTTAAGAGCAGTGCGTAGTATTGCGTCACCGCGCGAGAAAACCCCCCGCGTAAATGAAGGCAAGGTTATGGTTCCCGTTATTCGCAAGGGAAACGCTGCTATCAGATTAATGACATCTGGCTCGCCGCAAAGGGACATCGATTTCTTAGGCGTAACGACCGAGAAATCAGCTTTCGGTTTCGGGATTGCGAAAGCTTAATGGCAGCGTTATGATGCCCTCAACTTGCACCTCCTCAATGTTCGTGAAGTCAATATGGCACAGCCTTCGTGTCATCAAATTAACCAATTTCATAGTTAGTGTCGAGTTATTCTGAACGACGTTTACTGTAGCAAACAGAAAGCGTAGCGCTGATAGCCAACACACCAGGGAATAACTACGTCGCATAAGCCTTGCGCTCCTCGGAAGTAAAGTTAGTTGTACTAGGCTTTCGCATCAGAATATCAGCATCGTCGTTATGTGCGTCAGGAGACAACGTCGGCGCACTGCACCCGTTCCTTAAAGTCAACACAAATCGGCAGTGACACCGGCACGGCTTCGAAGCTACAGCTTCAACGCCCCGTTCAGGGCGTCATTGAAAAGCAGGGAAGACGCTGCGAAGCACCAACATATGCCGGGCCCATTACCCGTGCAGCAGCGCCGAGCACAGGCGCGCGTAGATACGTCACACTGCCGTTGGTGGCGGACGGGAAGCTCGCGAGTGCCAAGCGACGCGCAAAGCGGGCCTTCAAGGAACGTGAATCGAGTGAAGCGGGGGAGAAGAAAAAAAGAAAAGAGCTGCTCTCACCTTGCGTTTCAATCGTAGAAGTGCCGGCTCGTGGTGTCTATGTGGTGTCTAGAAGTGCCGGCTCGTGGTGTCTTTCGGTGAGGGGTGGGCTTTTGCGAACAAAATAACTCTTCCCCGTCTCCTCCTTGACACCGACGGAAACAGAGCTAGTAGATGCGGCGAACGAAAGAACGCAAAAGTCTCTCCGGCACACTCTCTTTCGCAGTTGAGGCGGTGGGCAGAAACGAATGGGACTTGGCCGTTGTGCCCCGCACGTATAGGGTCGTCAGAAAAAAAAAAACCCTTTTCCCTGTATCCCTCAGTTCCCGATTCCACTCTTCCTTCAAAAACTCCGGGAAACCACTGCGAAGCGTGCACTACTGCAGTACAGCGAAGCGAGGCGGTGCAGCGGCACGTCACTGAGAGCGAAGCTTGAAAGGGTCGTTCCGAAGGGCGAAGCAGTGATGTGCGGTTGCGTGTGTTCGTCTCCTTTCTCCGGCGGGCCCGCTGAGCGTTGCAGTATCTTTCCCCCTGTGTTTTCGTAGGGTCGTTCCGGGGCTAACGGAGAAGCCTAGGATGACTGGGAGCAAGGTTGGTGCGGTAGGGGGACAACGCCGGTGCCTCCAGGCGTTAAGGTGGCTGTGCCGTTTACCCTACCATGGCTCCAGCTCTCCCCTCGACGAATCGACGAAACCCGTCTGCTTCGTAAGCGGATACCTTCTTCCGTCGCACGTCGTCTGACCTTTCCTTTTCCCGGCGCAGATCGTTGCCTTCTGGGCGCTTCCTCCTCCGTATTCTTTTTTTTATCCCTGTGCAGACGCAGGTGTCGAAAAGGGAGTTGTCGCTCCGCGTGATAACGCGTCTCTCCCGTCTGCGCCGTCGCCAAGATGGCAACGCTGCCCAATGCTGCTGCTTTCCCCTCTTTCGGGAACAGCTTCCCCAAACGGCCGCCGCGGAGCCGGTGGCGCTGCCGTGCGCGGGTCGCGAGTGCGGTTTCTGTTTTGTTCGCCCGGGGTTCCACGCGCCAATCGATAGCGCTGCTGGTCGATAGAGGACGCCACGTCCCATTCATTCGCCCTCTCTTTCGCTGTCGCGTAGGTGCGTCGCGGACGTCACGTGTTGCTGTGACGTCACTGGCGGAGCGTTAAAATTGGGGCAGATGTCGGGGAACAAGCTCCACGAGGAGTTCGCCACAAGTTGTTTCGAGTTCTTCCAGGTATATAATAAAGTAAGGTACCTTAACCAACCTCGTGAGGTCACAATTGCTTCAGATGACGGACGCGGCTTCGTGAGGGGGAGCTGGCACGGCCAATGCATGCGAACGGTCGCTGTAGTCGTGACGTACGCTTTTGTGGTCTGCATTCTAGTTTCCTTATGGGCCCTTCGCTGTAGCCCGAAAAGTATTCAACCGATTCGTGCTGAGCATCCGATTGAATGGCTTGTGTAGACTAAGTGATATGTGACCTGGGACATTGTACTCACTATACAGGGTGTCCCATATATCTTGAGCCAAGAATTTAAAAACGAAAGATGCGTCGGAAGCGAATTGAACTGAACGCATATTATTCGTAATAGCCTATATATATAGTAACTATGACAATTTTTTGTTTTCCCCATAACTCACTTATGAATTAAGTTTATTGACCCAACTTTTTAATTATTGGCTGAGGACCCCAGGTATGCTACGCAGATTTGTAGAGCACCTTCAGAAACCACCGATCGAGTTGTTTGATCGAGCCCGTCCTTTTTTCCGGGTTGCAAGGGAAGCCCGCGAAATATGAAAAAAAGCCACGTGACGGAGCGTTTGCGCAACGGTATTGTGCAGCTCTCAAGCGTGCGTTCATTGAACAAGGTTGGCTGCGTTGTGACTGGCGACGAGGAAGCGGCAGGGCGTTCCTTATCTCATCGGCAGCGCTCGGCCAGCAGCATGCATTTTCGTCATCATCCGACGGGAGCCGACCTTGTTCACCGAACCCAGCCCAGTCAATGACAACTTGAGCAGAATACAAAATGGACATGTCCACTAGGTGGACATCTGCAGAATACTCTCCTTCCCCCCCTCCCCAACTTGAGCAATGACTCTATCCCTCAGCGCATGTCGACAGTGTCCCGCGAGCGTTATAGGTCTTTCCTGCACACTTAGGTACTTTCCACACAGCGGAACCCTGCGGTAGAGCATCCCTTGATCGTTGGCCCAGTCGACATCTCCTGATTCCCCAACATTATTACCCTTAGTAGGCCGATGATCCATCCATACCTTAATTCAACATAATCAGCATCATCAAAGTCTTTCTCAGCAGTTCCCGAATCGAAAGTGAAACATTTTTTGTGCGTCCTTACAACGTGGCCATTGGAATAAGCAACTTCCGCGCATATAGCTGACCGCTTGCTTGATCTTGCTGCTTGTATAAATCGATCAAGCGCTATTTAGAACTTGAAGGAAGTGCTGGGTCAGTTCGAACCTAACCAGAGAATACTAAAATAAAATGCACGTGACGCCGAGAAGGATTTCAGCTTTTGAGGGCCACGTCAAGTCGGAAGACGCATGGCAAACTACAAATTTGCATAAAAATGCGAATGAGACCGGATGAAGCAGGAAATATTCCCTGCGTTCTAGGCTGGACGAACTACATGAATGGGCGTGGTTCCTATAATAGCGTCCCTGACAGCTCTTTTGACAACTGTTCTCAATCCGTATTGCATGTGCGATGTTCCACTGTCTGGAACCCTTCGCCTAAGCATGTCACGTGAAGAAGGCCTCTCTTGTGCTTCAGACTGGGATCGAAGGACAGTTCTTGTTGGGCTAGCTGGTGAAACGTAACTACATGATGAGGGGTGCAAATTATTACACACACACAGGACTGTTGCACGTCCTCTCTGTGCTTTATCTGTGTATGTGTGTTAGTATTCTGCTCCATGCTAATAACCGGGATCTAGCATTGCAAATTATTATTAACCCAGAGGTAGCCACACCTACGACTGCATAGGTTAAGGGCAGACCAGACTGCGCCACCAGACCCAAAATATGCCTTCCATTTATTGTTTCTTGATACGGCGTGACATCAGCATTCCGCCCTATTTAGATACATATTTAAACAGATGTCACATGATACTGACTTATTCGTTTAAATACTTTGTACATAGGTTCGAGATTTTGCAATTTGTATACGTTCTCATGTATTTTATGCAGGCGCTTTGTTCTAACAGGACGAATTGTGTCAGATTTACCATGTCTTTGTGGTTCAAGAGGCTGACAGGCTGTCCAGGAGTTTCGTACTTAGACAAACTGAATGCCTCGTTAAACTTGCACCTATTGTCATGCTTTTGTGTACTTTTCAATTAAACATTGTTGATTCTTACTGCTGTTGCTTCACCCATATTAACAAGTATTTTCAGCTTTCACAGGCGTTTGCGCTATAGCAGTCGTGAAAAATACACGTTTAACTATAGCATGGAATAATCGACTGATTTTTTGGCTTAAATCCTACAGTGGGTACAAACCTCATGTTCGCTGGAGAGCAACTACGACAACACTCCGCTGTCGATGCGGATAGGCTTTGGTGGAGAAGGAAATAACCTTCTGTGCAAGCCTTATTTTATCTTCCTTTTAGAGCAACTCAGGCTGCGTGTAACGGAAAAGAGAAAACATGCAAGCATGAAAAGATGACAGGATAAGCGACATACCGTCATCCTTTTTCTCATTGTTAACAATAGGTCGCATTATTCTCACAATCTAACGTCTTCGTCGAAATTGGCATGACCATTTTTCAAGAACTAAAAATAACTTATAATCACGATTGTTTAAATATAGTAAGTACTGACCAATAAGTTACCAGGAAGCAAGGACATAACACGATGTTTCCATTGCGAACCATGGCCAATCCCCCTCATGGACACGTGCCATAAGTTGAAGGAAGAAGAGGAGGAAGAGCAAGGCTGCCTGTCCTGCTCGCTCAGTGTCCAGACATCGTTTTAAAACGCTGCTTTTCTGCAAGGATACCATCGTTCCGTCAAGACTGGTGACACAACCGCGCGGCCAGTATGGAGGATACAAGCCAGATGTCACAGGTGATAAGCCTTTCTGTGGTCATTCTGAGGTTTATTCACAGATGATGTCGTAGCTGAAGAGCGACGGCGAGACGCGATCATGACGCCAGTTGAATGACCAGCGTTGTAGGTGACGACAGTGTAGTAGTGAATGTGGCGTAAGCCAGGGAATAGGAGAGCGACGCTGAATCACGGTATTGTTTACGCTCGTTACGAGGAGTTAGTAATTTCGTCGAAACAACGTGGTCGGATGACACTGATACAAGGCTAAAGACGTAAGGAAAAAGCAAAGGACAAAAGCGGTTTCTGCGAAATATAAGAAGTTATTCATAACTGTCAAGCATTTAATGTCGCTCTAAAATTATCATTAAGTGCTACCTGCAGACATTTGTGGATGTTATTCTCTAAATTAAAATTACTTATATACAGAAAACGCTCTTAAATTAAAGTAATGGCGATGTCAGGGACATCAATGGATCGGCCCACTCACATTTGAGAAGAAATTAACTGGCCTTGACTTTTTGAGCTATTTAGTAATCTTTATTTTCGTATGTTTGCCAAACGATTTATACAGTTACGGTTTTGAAGAGCCACTTACGACTCTAAGTTGATCTGTTTTTTTCTGCAGAACTAGTGACGAATGCTCCTTAGGAAAGTTAGGTAACGAACTAAATTTGTGAGATATTGTGCCCGTTAGCTGGTACGCATTATTTCAGAGAGCGAATGAACGCACTGGCACTTGTGTCGTCACCTTTCTTTGTTCAACGCAACTGTCGTCACTGTTCGTGGTGCCAATGTGTCTTTTCTTGCTCCGAAGTATGGATAACTTGGCTCACTGTTAGAGAGAATACGTTAACCTATAGAGCAATTGTGTTTTTTTTTTTAGCTCTCGTAAGCCTACGATCGCACGGCATTACGGAAGATGATTCGTGGTTGGAGTGAAATTTTCACCTCTGTAGTAACTCGACGTATCTTCAGCTCGCAATGGCATGCTAAAGCGACACCAAATCGAGAGCCGTACTTTAGGGCGTTCCCTTTATAAGCAAACCGCACTGTAGCGAAGCATAACAAAGCGGCTTACTTCCCTAACAATGTCGCACCAGGTTACAATTGCGCACGTCTTTGCAACACTCTCTATAGAGTATGAACTGCTTCGTGGACAAATGCCCAGGGACGCGAATTATACGCTTGTGCAATATTAGACGCAGAACCTGAAGGGGAGTCATTTCCATCCGGTCGCTGCAGAGCGCTCTAACTCGTCCCTTGCGTAGTGAAGGTATCGACTTTGGCAGTGTTGGTACCATGAGGTAACATAGGAAGGTCCGTTGGCTAGTTGCCTACTGTTAAGTTCACGTACCACGTGACACCTGCGGTTAAAAAGATGTTCCACATCCGCCACCGCGGCCTTGAGTGGCACTGGCTGGCACTCGTGCTTACCCGCTAATCTTTACGCATGCACAAATACCCAAGCTAGTTCAGGGCAGGATGGCCGCTGTGGTAGATGAATAGGTAAAGCGCGTAAAGACGTGCGGTCAGCTATAGTTTGCGGCAAGGTTTCACACTTTTGTTTGCTTGTTCCTTTTACAGCAAGCTGCTGTTCGAACTTCCGCAACGGCTTTCATTCGGCGATGCAGGCCGGCGCGCGACGACGTGGTCGATATCAAAAGTAAATGCAACGCGACGTGTTTCGGAGCCCTGAATTTGTTTCGTAACATAACCATGGATGATTATAAAGTTTACCTTGCGTAAGTCTCGCTCGAATCGACAACTTGCATGCGCGAGTTTTTAAAAACTGGTAGTTAATGGTTTTGGTTTCTCCCGTCACGTTATCCCCCCTCCGCGTTGAGTGACAGCTGGGAGTTTGCGCGATTGAGGCATGAAAGCTTAAGTTGTGGTGTAGCAGTGCATCGTGAAAGCTATCACTAGTAACGAACGCAGTTGCTGCTGCGTGCGAGCGACGCTGAGAGGTAATAAGAGACAAGCCCATACTAATACTGAAGGGTTTCGGAACTCGCTTATGACGTTTCGCTGTCTTTGACGTGCGAGTTGTCAGATTGGCATATATATGTGAAAGATTTTTTTCCCGCCATTTCTATTAGGCACAACAATTAACTTCCCCTGAACTTCCTCTGGCTTCATTGTCGGTTTTATTTCTATGGTTGCGGGTAACGAGAAACTGAGCTCGTCAAATCCTCATATCTGTCTGGCCGTAAGCAGGTGGCAATCTAAACTCGAACTCGATCCTGGCACTCACGCAGTTATCCGAGATGTCGTCAGTTTCAACGGCCGCCCCCAGCGATCGCACGGCGCAACGCGAGCAGAAGCGGATGATCGTGCGTGCTGGCATAGTCATCATCATCCTGCTGCTCATCATAGACGCCATACTGCTGTACCTGTGGCTGACGGCAGAACCGAAGGTCATCTACAAGAAGGTCACCAGAGTAGACTCCAGCAGGCGCCTGTTTCAGCCATCTCACCTTGAGCCGAGGGACACTGACGACACTCTGCTGCTCCTGGTAAGTGTGCTGGACTCGCATTCATTGCGCCTGCTGCTTCGACTTCGAGCCTTACGCTATTGCTACGTGGGTCTAGGAAATTCCCCCAGGCCTGTGCAAACGCTGAGCAAACATATCCCAGAAAACGAAGAGCATCTTGTTTTCGCACCACTTCCATCACAAGTTTGCTGCTTCTCCATTTCCTAATTTTCAAACGAAAGCGGGCGTTAACGTAATCAAGCATGCGCTAGGGGTGGGCAGGTGAGCGCGCGCTTCCTCCTCTAGCCAGGCAGTGGCTGCGCTTGACTGCTCACGTAGATGAGCGCATACGCGGCCCGCAGGCCATATTATGAAGTTAATCGGCGGCGTGTACAAAGCTTAAGGGCGAGTAGATATAGCTGTTGCCTTCGCGTTCACTGTCTTCTCGTGCCCCTATAGTCGGGAAGGTCACGTGATCTCAAGTGTCCGAGAAGCGAGGGGCAGCACGAAGTATTCGCGCCCCCTCCCCCCCTCCCCGGCTCCTTGTCGCCGTTCTTCACCATGCCACCATAGGGACAACAATACGGTGTTATCCAGCGAGATCTGTTCGTGTTTGTCTGAGCGTGCGTGGAACCTGGCTTCTCAATTTAATGAATGAGCCAATGTTTGCGCTGTTTATGCGGTCGATAAAACTACGAACCTATACTTCGTGCAGTTGTCCAATGCCTTGCTATCGCTATAATTGCTTGACCTTTCGGGCAAACCTGCGACTTTTATATGTTAGCACGGGCGAAGATCTCGCTCAAGGTCACACAAACGGCCATACACCGAGTACACCAAACCGCACTGAGCGTGGAACAGCTAAAGAAAGCTACAGCTTTAAATGTTTCCTCCGCGAAGAGCACAGCGCTCTTTGCCTTCCTTCTACGTCACCCGCGCGCTGATGGTTCATGGTCACCCTTATTCGCCGGACTCTTTATTACACATTGGCTTTGGTACTGCTCCCTGCTACATTGCTCTGAACTCCAGATGTGCGACCCACACACTAAGCGGGCATAAGCCTCCGATATCTTCGCTTGGGACTACTGTGTCATGGGTCGCGCTGGGCATTTATGAGGCCATATTCGAAGTCCTACGAAAATTTGAGGTATACCTATGAGCCGCGGCACCAGTTCCAGGACAAAACTTGTTTGATTAGAATATATATATATATATTGTAGCGAGATATAAGCTATTCTTTGTCATCTGTACATGATCATCATCATGTGGGGCTCATATGGGGTTCTTCATCATCGCTTGTGGGGCTGGCTCTCGAGTGTGCTCCTTGCTGTGGGCGTGGTCGGTTCGCCTAACCTTTTGACGCGGAATAAAAGCCGTGATTACTGCTGCGTCACAATATGTATATATATATATATATATATATATATATATATATATATATATATATATATATATATATATATATATATATATATATATATATATATATGTGTGTGTGTGTCTGTGTGTGTGTGTGTGTGTCGTATTTCTCTCTGCGCCCCCTATACCTGGACAGCATGGTGGCACGCCACTGCCATTAGCATTTCGTCTTTGACCCAACTGTTTTTTAAAATTGCACTTCACTGTACAAGGGGTGCTAAACGCAGGAAGAGCTGTCGTTCCCTAGCATGGACACCGCCTCCGACCGCCGCCACAGGCAGAGCATGTGTAACTCCTCAGGCTGCCTGTGGCTCCAGGGGTACCTCAGAGGACGCAACAGCGGCTTGGGCCACATCCATAGCCAGAGCCAGAGGGGCGGCCGACCGGGTCCCTGCGACGACTTCCATGAGCACGTGTGCGGCTCGAGCCGCCACTCACTTTACAGGGATGGCGTCGCGCGTCTCATGCTCGCCGTCGCGGAACGGGTCACGGAAAGGCTGCGCGTAGTCCCCGGAAGCGGAAGTCGACGAGCGGAAGCCGCCGGCACTGGGGACCCGGATGAGGATCATGCGATAGTCCTAGAGCGGTGCCTGCAAGGTGGAGCAGTGATCACCAAGGAAAACATTACGAGGTGCGTTTTTAGTACTACTGCTATTACTACTATTGCTACTACTACTACTATTACGAATAATGATAACAATAATAAAGCTTGTAAATTTCGTTTTCATATAGACAAATAGTTAGGGGGAGTGGGCCCCAGTTGTAGGGGCGTACCTGACAGTATATAGAGCACCAAAAGGCTTAGTTTCAAAAAGAGGAACACATCATTACACTAAATATATGCAAATAGAACGCTATACAAGTAGTT
The DNA here is from genome assembly GCF_038994185.2 of Dermacentor albipictus. Taxonomy (NCBI): domain Eukaryota; kingdom Metazoa; phylum Arthropoda; class Arachnida; order Ixodida; family Ixodidae; genus Dermacentor; species Dermacentor albipictus. Next base: position 40,578,932 of record NC_091830.1, read on the forward strand.
CTGGGTCTTCATATATTTTTCATCAATGTAAATAAATACACTCTTAGAAGATATGGATAATGGATGACGGAATATTAGGGTGTAAGAGCATATATGCGGCAATATTTGAACTCTAACAGTATCTTTACTCGTTGGCACGCACTACACGTATTTGTGGGCTAAGCAATCAAGTGTATTTATTTATGCGTTAGCAGCGCCAAGGTACTTAATGTTCTTTCTGAGGTCTGTCTGTCTGTCTGTCACTAACCATTTGCTCGCCGACCTGGGTCACTGCGTAGACCATGGTCGAATGCTTAGCGCATAGGGACGCTGTGCTGAAAGAACAGGGTTCTAAATCAACCATCGGACCAACTTGGGTCACTGAGCATGTGGCAACGTGTACATATGTGCTGCTCTTCAACGGACCTCTTTGACGCCGACATGTTTGTCTGTAGACGCGGAACTTCGCAGCTGCCGTTGTTCAACGAAACTTCTTAACGCCGACTTGAAGCACTATGTGCCACTCAGCCTGTGCTGGTCTTCAATGAATTTCATTGATGCCAACTTGAGTGACTGGGTATGTGGCAGTTGGTTCGTGCCACTTTTCAATGAATTTCCTTGATGCCAACTTGAGTGACTGTGTATGTGGCAATTGGTGCGTGCCAGTTTTCAATGAATTTCCTTGATGCCAACTTGAGTGACTGGGTATGTGGCAGTTGGTATGGTATGGTAACTTGAGTGACTGGGTATGTGACAGTTGGTGCATGTCCCTTTTCAATGAATTTCCTTGATGCCAGTTTGAGTGACTGGATATGTGGCAGTTGGTGCGTGCCACTCTTCAATGAACGTCTGTGACGCCAACTTGTGTAACTAGGTGTGTACCACTGGCGATGTACCCCTCCACAATTACAAAAACATATGCATCCTAAATTTAGCCAACATTGAGCGCAAACAAGTTCACGTGCCAAGAGGTCCTCAAGGACAGGAAACCGACGTATCGACAGGCTACGCCACTAATGCACTGCCTATGTGCCGCTCTTCAATGAAACCTCTCAACAGCTCGGGCCACTGAGTATGCGCTAGTAAGCACGTGGAAAGCGGGCGAACAATCAATGAAACCTCTCAACAGCTTGGGCCACTGAGTATGCGCTAGTAAGCATGTGGAAAGCGGGGGAACAATGCTCAGTGTTTGCAGGCACCGGCGCGCCACGCTTCCAGTCTCGGAGGCCATGCGCGGTTATTGACAGCGTCACTAGATGGTGCAGCGTGTCCAGAAAGAGGCGCGAGAGAGGAGCACGGTTGCAGCATTGCGCGGTTCTCGGCGTTCACGCGTGCCGGCGCTCGATGCATTTCGGAGGTCAAGCGCAGTCTTCGCGACGGCGCCGCTAGGTGCCGCTAAGTGTTCTTAAGGGAGCGCAAAAGAGTCTCGCCGCAGCACGCATCTCATGCCTAACTTGTTTTGACGGTGGCAATGCGTTGCGTCGCCGTGTTGATTAAATGCAAAACGCATTGCCGTCAGCAGTCATCGTGAGGTTAGTTCTGCCATCAAGGCAGAAAGCTGGGCTAGTTGGTGCGTCATCATTATTCAAAACACTAGCGCAAAATAGCAGGGACAAAGACAGAGAAGACGACAGGATTAGCGCTCGTCCTGTCGTCTTCTCTGTCTTTGTCCCTGCTATTTCGCGCTAGTCTTTCGAATAGTTCTGCCAAAATATTCTAATCAGAAATTGCTCGGAGCTTGCAATGTAAGTGGACGGAAAGTGCAACAACCTGTGCCCCTACATTCGAACTGAAGCATACAATAACCTTTGGTTATGCTGTGCAATCAAGAAATAAAATAGTTACTGACACTTTTGTTTAATGAATGAATCTATAAAACTACCTTTACAGCATAAGCCGTCTAACTGCTTCTCAGGAAGAATTCTTAGCCTCACATGTGGTGGCCCTTTCAACTTATTTGATATTCTAAATCAAGGGGCGGCAGGAAGCATTGTTTAGCCATGGATTGCCTATAAATCCACAGCTCCAGCTCACGCTACCACTGCACTGCATGTGTCGCGCAGGCCTGTGACTTTTTTCAACGCAAGTGTAAGTGTACCGCGCCTACATTGTACAGCAGCAACGTTTATTAAAGGGACGCTAAAAAGAAAAAAAATAACCTCTGTATCAGTGAGTTGCTCATCCACAATACAAAAAACACCCCTCCTAACCACGAGGAGATGTTTGCTAAGCGAGGAAAACGTGAAACAAAACACACGAAAAACAGGTGGCGACGCCACCTTGAAGTTCCCACACCAGTTCGTTGTGACGTCATGTATTTCGACAGTGTCTTCTAGGGCCCAGTTAATTGCTTAGCAGTAAATATCGACTAGAACGGAGCCAAAGACTTAAAACGGCAAGTTCCACCGAGGTGTAATGGGTTAACGCAGCCAAAATACGAAAGAAAACATTGAAATCCATGGCGTATCACTGACCTACCGGCGCTAGGCTTACTAAATTTAAAAAAAAATGAAGCATTGAGCTTTATTTTCGCTTCTGATCATCGACCCATTACCATGTATTTAATGACCACAGAGAGCCAAAGAATACTTTACCAGTATAAATTGACGTATCGCTTTAAATCGTTCATTAACCCTCAATAAGAGAAGTAGAACGAGCTGTCAGAATCAGTAGTTAATTAGAGCGATCCATAAAAACGGAGACAGGTACTGACAACCTATTACCAAAAATAATTGTTTTACCGCTTGCCAATCGCCACTCAGCCTTATCTTCGCAATGCCTCCAACGACCATACAATTGCCGCCCTTACATTTCTCTGCATACTTTTTGTGTGCTTTGTTTTATGAATACTGTGATTGCTGGTGTGCGTGCATCCCCGTTAAGAAATACCCCCCAATGGTGCTTTTAGGGACAATAAATGATTATGACAGCCATGATGATGATGATGAATAATGTCTGGGTGACAATATTTTCTCTATGTGCCATTCATAACGCATTGCGTAGTTTCAACAATGGTTAATTCGTGAAGTTAACCAAAACATTCCGGTCGAGAGGAATATGCCCCATACTACGTTTCTTAATGGGGAAGAACGTGTTCACGAGGAAATCAATTAACTAGCGACCGAACAACGCTCGTATGAGAGTGAAAATACCAGGAATGAAATGACCACGAATAAAAGATGAGTGAACGAAAACAATAAATGTCCCATTCGCAGTGCCTGTGGGAAAACACGGGGCGAAGACTGCCCACCGTCATTTCCCGATGCGACTCTGGGGATCACCGAGCGCTTCTTCCGAGCCAACAGCAGCGCCAGCATCGACGACTTCGCTGCTTTCGTACAAAGGTGACCGCATTCTGCAAACTCCCGTTTGCCTGTCTTCGCGGCTACTGCGTGTAAATACCAAGCAAGGTGCGCGATCCCTGCGCGCTGTTTACCGGGTACGAGGCTGCTTAGCAACGGGTCCTGTGACGAGCGGATCGGGAAGTCCACGAACCTATTTCTGACAGTGAGTGGGCGGTCGAGCGTGTGACCATCAAAGCGAAGTTTTCTCGAGCTCTTCCTTTATCTTTCCCGCCGCTTCTGCTGCAGCTTCTCGTCGATAAGCGAGCTCACATGTCGGAAAGCGATGCCCTCCGTATTTCCCTTGCGTGCGTGCTGACAGCTGGCCTTGTTTTGTACGGAAGTAGGCAGTATTACAACAAATGGTAACTAAATATCCTGGCTGCAACTACTGTACGTGAACAAGAGCGGAATGGTTTTGATTAAAGCAAACCTATATCTGCCTTATTTCCCAAGGCCTGGAGCATTTGTTTGGTCGATGTCTTACCTAGGAAATCGTACTTCTTTTTTTTTTTACTACTGTGCTATCTCGAGGAGGACTGCCTGCTGTGGTCGGCGCACTGAGCCTATAGAGACAGTGTCATAGCAACAGCAAAGTAAGCCGATCGCGGAGGCAGTCTATTGCACGGACACGTGAATCACGCGGCTTACGCGGTGTGGATCCCCACGCCTTGCCGTCTTCGTTGGTAGGCAAGAATTTTATGTGGTTCGAAACGAGGTGCAGAATATGTTGAATTGGGATGTGTTGATTTAGGCGCCTCACGAAAGCTTCGATTCTCGGATTCCGACATGCTGGTTGGATTTGCGCAATACGTTTCGTAGTTAAAGCACATAAGGAAGAGATGTTAGTAATATGCACTTGAATCGTTAACCTTTGGCTGGTTAGTATCGATATCGAAAGTCCGCTATACTAACTACGCAGATATGAGGTAGCCTAGATAGGGGCACACAGCATTAGCCAGGTAGCTTTCCTATGACACAATGTAAATATCATGGCAAAACATATAATCAGAATTGAGGATGTAGAATAAGCACGTACACCAGTATACATCATACGCAAGTAAAGCGTACGCTTTAGTGTAGCCTACCGTCTGCTTCTTTCACCATGCGTGTGCTTTTTGCGCTATTGTGCACGAGTAAAGTAACCCAATATACATATGAATAAAGGGAACAAGAAAATGACAACAGCTTAATTATTTTAAATTCGCTGCCTGATTCACATCCATCCATAGGCTATTATACAAGAGAACTCATACTCTCCCGTTTTAACTCCATGCATGGTATACCTTCTCCAATGGGGGAGTACAAGCACTCTAGAAGACGGACTTAAAGCCAAGCAAGCAGTTACTCCCTCAAAAGGGCGCGAAAAGCGTGGAGTCGTGAGAGAGAGGCAGGCTTAATTAAGACGGCTGTACCCTTAGAGAGTACGGAAACCGCAGACTGAGGTCAAAACGGAAACGCCAATGCGCAAGCGGGAAAGGAAGAGGTCGGCAGAGATAAGTGCAACTCCGCCCCCATTTTGGTGCACAGGCTAAAAGGGAACCAGCGCGGGCCAGGACACACGACGGCACTTTGTGTGCAGCAAAAATGTGCCGATGCCGCATGGTAGCGAGGCACTCAAAATGGCATGACATTTGGACGATAAAAATGCGTTCTCGTGTATAAGCATTTCCTTTTGTGCGTTGCGTCCAGCCAAAACACAGTTACATGGCCATGCGCGTCGCAAGAAGCGCGTGCTTTCCTATTTATACACTCGGTGACCCCTCAAGTAAGGTGAATTGATGGGGCAAGCAATCTCCTGCAGGCGGCGCCAGGTGCGCTGACAACGTTCCGATCATCATAAGAAGTTATCGCTCTTTAGCGCCTTATCTGTCCTCAGCGTACCACCATTATCGACGGTTACCAACCGTACTCCGGCGTGGCTGCACATGGCGCGACCGCGCGTGCTCCTATTTTGAAATGGATCTGCAATGGGGACACAGTGCGGCGAATGTTGATAGCATCGTGCGCGCTGTGTTCTCGCCACTTTGCTCGCGTTGAAGCGAGAGCCAGCACGAAGGTCAATTGAAAGCGATTGTCTTACGTGACGACGGACGGAGGAACGGACAAACAGACTTTTTGCTCATTCGGTAGGCGTAGAAATGCTAACGCATTTAAGAACAGGCCTCCGCAATCAGGAGGCCGTATATAATCAAAGCTAACGTTACTTAGACATTTTGCTGTTGTGCGCCAAACGACTAGATGAGGGCGAATTTCGGCAATCGTTCTGCAAGATCGAATAGTGTTGTCATAGAGGTATGCAATGACGCACCGACTGCAGAAAGAAACCACAGCACCTGCCGTAGCAAAACAGTATGAATGCCGAGCAGCTCTGACATGACCCTTTTGCGAAACATAAACAGGCCTATATTGGACTGGCTAACAACCGGCTGTGTTTTCTGCTTTCTGCAGCCTTGCGCCGAACCTGAGCAGCGGAGGCCACTTAAACTCTAGCCAGGTCGGCTTGGTCAAGCCATTCCCCAGGCGGTGGATCTCCACAACGTGCCGATGGATTGAGCTGTCAGCGCGTTGTCATCTGGAGCGGAGTTTGCAGTCCAGGGGCTCTGTGGGTCTCGCGCTTTACCAGCAGATGTGGAAGCTGCTTTACTTCGCACCTTTCTTGGGTAGCCAGGTGAGTGCTTACTCGGCATGGTAAATGAGTTGCCACGGGCGGTCTGAAGCTGAGCACGCGGCCGCAGGTTCAATACCTGGTTTCGATGGCCGCGTTTCGATGGGGTCGAAGTACAATAACTGGTTCCGTGCTTAGTTTACAAGGGTGGCGGCTTCGGCTAGCTGGTATTTCGACACGTTTCGTATTTCACAACGTTACCGGCGTCAAATCCACGAATAAATAAATAAATAAATAAATAAATAAATAAATAAATAAATAAATAAATAAATAAATAAATAAATAAATGTTCAAAACACGCTGGCAGCATGTTTCAGCAACCCTTTAAGGGGTCAAGACATTGCTTTCTGGTTCTGCGCTTGTTGATCGGAGCTATGGTCGTGTGGTTGAGCTCCATTATTGCCTGTTGGACGTCACAGACTGAATATAAACTTGACGGGCTAGCCTGACAGGCTGCGGGCACTATTTTCCAGGGGGATGCAGTACGTTAGCCGCGTATCGCTTTAATGACGCGCAAGAGAGGCTAGCAGTCCACGTGGATTGTAGAGCACCCTGACGCATCAGACACAAATCGTAGTCCGAAGCAATCAAAGTAAGAACAGCGACGACTCTTAGTAATAACAAAGGAAGCCTTGCCTGGGAGCCATGCAGTGCAGTTACTCCACCAAACCATCTATTAAACCACGGGACATTACGGGCGTGGACATTGAAGCTTGGTAATGCCTGCATAATCATATTTGCGTAGTCAATAACTAAAATGTTACATCAGACCCAAGCATAGTTTCCATGAGAAATTGCTGGCGCTTAGAAAGAAAAAGGATTACTTCAGATGATCAAAAGAACAATTGTGGAGGAACGACGCTAGTCACCAAGTATAACCCCAGATCGTTGTTCCTGAGGTACTCGACATTATTTTGAGATGCTTTTTGGAATCTGACGTGTTCGCTGGATTATCAAACAATTCACTCCTGCCGGAATCAATGTTCTTCTTTCTTCCTGACTACTACCGTTCTGTTTTCCCTTGTCATAGATGCACGTGATTGTGACAGTGCATAGAAAAAAAGACGTATTTTGAGAGGGCCGCATTATTTGCTCACCAATGAAGGTATAGAGCTTAGTCATAATGTCAGAAACTTTCCAGATTAATTGACCTTTGCTACTTGCTTACCAGAGTGCTTGTGGTCCTGTCCTCCTTTGGTCTTCTGAAGTGCTTCTTTCTATACGCGTTCATGATGTCTGAAGTGTCAAATTTCTAACGAGCCCAGCTTTCCGCCTTAACATAGTCAAGTTTAATATACGCCTATGAAGTTTCTTGAAGTTGAACAGCCGGCCATCTTGTATGAACGCTATATTGCAACGCAGGCTCGTCCACTGGTAAAGGCAGCCTACCAGGAACCCCCCGATCCTCAGCTGCAAGCTTGTGTCCGCTTCATTAACGACGCGTTTCGGCAAAAGACCACCCAGGCTGCCAAGGCGACGCTGTTGGAGGCTGTCGATGGCTTACACGACACCGTCGCCCATTTCGTATGGGAGACCCGCCAGGCAAGTGGGCGCGGAACAGTTGCCGTCACTAATAATCATCGCTATCACCACGTCGGTAGGTTTCTGGTCACAAATGGAGCACGAAAACACACGAACGCGAGTTCTCGTAGCGCATTTGAGGGCGGAAACTCATCGATGACCAACCCACGAAAACCCCACAAAAACCCTACAGTAACCAAGTCGGCCATACCAGTGTAGCCCGCATCAGCCGAATTTAGGTACGCTCGCGAGAAGCAGGCTTAGTTTAAAGGTCTCTCAAACTCGCCTGCTTAAGACTCCAAGGTATTGATCCATTGCTTTCTTCAAGTTTTTAATCAATGAACGCCAGGTTAAACGGACATCGCGCGGACACAGCTTAAAAAGCTCTCCAAAGCCGCCGCCGAGCATTTCAACCAACGAAGTCAGAACTTTGGTTAACCTGAACTTTACATCTTACAGTCAAATTTCCGCTCTGAACGAGAAAGAAAATACAGAGAATCATACCTTATCCATAAGTTCAACGCATTGCAACCAATAGGCATCAATATTTCAAAGTGGTCTCCAGAATCTATTCGATATGCTGAATTTCAAGCTATAGGTAACAACACTTAGTTATTTGCATTTGGTTGCTTAGTGACTCTTTCTCCCCTTGTTTTCTTTTATATATTTATTCCATTTCAGTAATTTTTTTTTCACGACGACTGTTTTCTGCCACTCCTTTTATTATCTCTTACAGAGACATGATAGCCCACGACCTTCAGCGATGTAGATAATAGAGGGGTGCTATGCACGTGGCCGTTGACACGTCGGGTGACATACGGCCGCGTCTCCAGCCGTGTCCACAGCACCCTTTTATTTTCAATTCTACACGCTCGCAACTAACACACCTTCAGTCGTTCCCTTACCCCCTCTCCCGTTTAGAAGAATCCTACCTATATATACTGTGCCAAGGAAAGCATATGTTGCCTTGAAAAAGTCCAATTGTCGAAGCGTTGGCGCCCGCTCTTATCTTGTTTTCGTTTTGCTCATCATCTTGATTTTCCATTTCCCGCCTTCCTCGTGTTTTTCCTGGATTTCTCTAAGTTTGTAACTTTAAGCCAATAAATTAGTTAAACGATCAATGCATCAAGTGGCTTTAGTTTAAACAATTTCGTTGAGGGATATCCAGGCGAAGTATAGCCAATGGAAGCTTGAAAGTGCCGTGGGCCTTTCAATACAGCAGCATTAAAATAAATTGATCTTTGTTTCATTCTTCACAGATATGGTCACATGAAATGTCAAGGTTAAAGAATAACTACCTGACAATAAGTGTCAGTATCCTACTCTACACAACCAAGCACGGTAGTATGTAAAGTAATATAAGGAGACATGCACTTTGCCTAACTGTGTGACCTTTCATCATAATCGCAAGCGCAACCTATCAAATAAGCATGCCAGAACAAAGAAAGCATTATCTTGCAGCATATGATAGTATCAAAACGCAAACAGAAGGAAGGAGAGCTTAGTACTTAAGTCATAAAAGTACTGACACATTTTCCTTCGAAGAGGATAACTCATGGCGATGCAACCGTGATTGTACTTGACTAAAACCAATTTCGTTGTCTTAAATGAACATAGTAAATTAATGTGTTTCGTAGTGTGAGTGCCGACTTAACTGCGGAGAGCAGAGCACGCGGCTTGAAAGACATCCTGTACCTCCTAGCAATAACAGATGGGCTTGCCTCAATCATTGCTTCGTCGATTGCTTGCCATTTCGTTAGCTATATTCCGTTGACTCCGAAACCAGCAGGCCTTGCACCCCACATAATTTCAGAGGCCATGCTTTTCTCACGCGTGCTTTATCACGTTCCCGCGGGCAGTCGTTGGAGGTACATGGTGTTGACAGATCTGGCGCTTATCCTGTAAGCCTACAGTGCATTGTCGCCTGCCTTTTTTTTTCTCCGTCTCACTGAAGGGAAACTAACGATAAATATCACGTTGACGTTAACTGGTAAATTACGCGTCTTGAATAGCAATATGGTGAGTCTTATACGAAAACGTAGGCTCGTTAAGCCAAGACAAGACGCAAAAAACGAAAACAAGAAAACATTGGGGGCGACAACACTCTGAATCTATTAGCACCAGGAGCCGTCCGCTCAGATATACATACTAGCTATACGTGAATTTTGACAGCTTCAAGTGGAAGCATTTTCTTTATATGCCTTAGGGACAGCGTATTTAGCACTTGCACCTCCTCCATGATTGTGAAACGGGACGCACACATTGCTTTCAAGAGGCCGTAGTGGCTAAACGCGCATGCGCCGCATAAGATGTTTAATTAGGACTAAATTTCCAACGGAAAGCTTACTTGTCACATAGTAACACCTTCAGGTCAGAATCCGCGCACTGCGAATAACCGCTGCTTAAAAATGAATTCAGTGTTCCGTCTCATATCGCTCACAGCTCTCTGCAGGTTACGCTCTCCCGCAGTTTACCGCAGTAAGAACGTAAGAACGTTCCGAAAGGAGGAGTAGTCCCGCAAATGTATATATACATAGATATATAACGCTCGTGTACTGTTACAGGTGTTACGAGCTTTGGTGCCGGAGTGGATGGCGAAAGCAGCTGACAACTGGACCACTGGCGTCAGCGATGACGTCAAGGAAAGGCGCGTCGCTCGGGAACTAGCGGCTCAGCAGCTGGTCGCTATCGATGCCCTGGTGGACGCCAGCTCCGATAAAGCGCGGCCCGACGCCGGCCTCTTCTCCTGGCAGGCAAGTGTGCATGGCCGCTGGCGGATCCATGCAATTTTGTACGGCGCGTGTCTCAGACTGTAAAGAATAGACTGCCCACCTTACAGTGCCATTGATATTTTATTGCGAGTGACGGTCCCTCGCGTTGTAGCCAACTGCTAAATAGCTGGACAGTTTCCTTTAGAACCCATCAGCATCGTTCTTTCATTTAGAAATATGTTGTTGTGGAGAAGCCGGCGACGAACTCCACTTTAATGCTGCGTTTTCGCATTGCGGCGCCATCCTTCCGCAGTGGTGGCTTCTATTGCTTAGCCGAATACGAAAACCGGCTTTTGATTTAGCCGATCTTCTGCCGATCAACGCTGGAATAAATCTACCTGCGCAGAATTGAGGTCGCGATCCATCCAGGAAGTTTTATCGTCAAGGCATGTCGCTTCTATAGATATCTGGAGTCTGTTGCTTCTGGTAGTGCAGGAGACAGCTTCAGACCGAGATGTAGTCGTCTTACTTCAGCTCTTGATCTTCACTAGAGTTCAATTATTTGGTTACTCTCAGGTCCGGAGTGGCGTCACAGAAGGAGCGGGTTTTACGGCTCCTAATTATATATCTGGATGACATTTGCGGAGCAACCATTCCCACGGTTATCTTTACTTAGTATGCTCATCAAGCAGAAACCAGAGGGCACAATAAGGCTAATAATAATCACCACGCAATCAGTTTCCGACTACCTGTCTTGACGGACACAGGACAGTCGCCGAACTTCAACTTCCGTTGAAGTTCGGCGACTGTCCTGTGTGCACGCTTTTCGTGTCCCGTCCTCAAAACGCGCCGCTATAACCAAGTTCCATTAAGCCAGCAACCAACTAGCCCATCTTAGGCTGTTGATTGCGATTACCAATCTGATGAAACGAAGAAAAAATGAATCTTCTTCGAAGCTGAAGGGGAAAAAAGGTACGACAAAATCAAGCATTCCCATGGCTGGATGAAGCGCTATATATCGGAGGACGACACCAGCTCCTGATTTGCCACTAGAGTTCTTAATATGTAAGTCTTTGCTGATGACCATGGTGCGTGCATGGGAGTGGAGTCTTGCAATCTCCTGGCGGCCGCTTACATTCGAGGGCAGCTTCCACCTCACATACTGAATAGCAGCAGCTAAACGGAGTGCTATTTCATTTCACTCTCCACACTTAGTCGTCACTAGCCCCCTTCCTGACTTCTCGCTTTCTACAGCTTCACGTGCTTTCGCCTTCAAGTGTGAACGCAAACTAAGCTAGCGCGTTCCACGATCCCCTTTTGTAGAGTAATATTTACACAATGGCACGAAGGGCTGACTCAGTCTCCCGCTGATTCTCACTTGTCTTCGCTGCAACAAATCACACCAGGAATAGCTAGGTTATGCCATTCTGGTGCGCAGCCGTGTTCGGTGGTATTGAGTCACGTGACACTCGCCTAGAGAGAATCAGCCATTCAGTCCGTCACGCGCATTCAGCTTAATCCAAGAAGCCAAGTTTCAAGGTGGGCGCAAGTCGGCAGAGCTTGGGTAGCTGGCACCATGAAGCACTGCGAATAGCACGTAGAACTCAAGAGAGTCAGACACGATGGGGAAGCCGAAAGAAATGAGACTTTGTGCACAAGCCTTCTGAACTCTACAGTAATAAAATGTTGAATTAGCGACGTAGTCATACAATCATTATTTCCGTATCGAAGTAGAACGTTTGTTTTAGTACTGTCTTTAGAAAATCTCCCATGTATAATTAGCGACCGCAACGGTGTTTGGCTCGTCACCACTGGCATTGTATCCAAGCGCTTCGGGCGCATGAACAACGGTCAGCGCCGAAATATCTTTGCGACGTTTTTGCGTTTTCTGAATAGCAATCCTGTTCTATCTTCTTATTAAATTCCCAGCAGCATGGTTTCAGCCTTCGGCTGATAACCTGCAACAACCAGTGGCGTAGCTAGGTCGTCTGGCACCCGGGGCCCGTAGGTCTTCTGTCACCCCCTCCAGGGGTGTAGGCGGCGGAAAGAGAGTTGTCTTCAGACGTATGACACCGCACCCCCCCACTGGCCCCTTGCACCCGGGGCCCACGGCCCCCCGGCCTCCCCTGTTGCTACACCACTGGCAACTACCACTCTTTAACGCTCTCGCTTCCTTAGGTGCGCTACTTGGAGGACCGCAAGGCCCTGGTCCTGCCGCTGGGCTTGCTGGGGCTCTTTCTGAACTCCATGTCCACCGTCGAACCCATCCTGGTCCCTGCTCTGGGTCGCGCCGTGCTGCGCGAGCTCATGCCAACGTCCCACGGGCCGTACTCCTGGCGACGTCGCAACGAGCAGCGACTCGAAGCGATTGTCGACTGCGTCGCTGCTGGGCTCGATGTCGCCGGTGCTGGACAGGGTGAGCCGTGCTTCATTTGAAGTAGTTGTAATATTAATGTGGTGGGTTGGACTCCCACCAGACGCCAGTGTCATTTTCTTCCGCTTTCATATACCTTTTTTCTTATTTAGGCTAATGAAGGTTCTTACAAGTTGACCCCTCATTCATGACTTATCTTATAGGCTTGATTGTGCTGCAGGTTCATACGGTTGTTTCCCTTTATCCTCAGCACTACAAAACACCATCATCATCCCGTTCTGTTTCGACTGCGGTATGAAGGCCCCTCACGTTTATTTCTAATTACCGCTGTTTTGCGCCAGCTGACACCAGCTTTCCTAATTTCCTAATTTCATCACTGCACCTCGTCTTGAGCCGGCTCTTTCACATTTACGATAGCCATAACCTACTTTTGCATGTAATACAATCTATGTGCGGAAAATTGACGACAAGATTTTAGTGTATATGATATGTGCATATTCTCGTACGTTCTCCTGCACATTGCCTTCCCTCTTAAATGCGACCTATAAAGTAATGGAGCAGGGCAGGCCATGTAACGCGTATGGCAGATAACCGGTGAACCATTAGAGTCGCAGAATGGGTGTCAAGAACGGGAAATGCAGCGAGGACGGCCGAAGATATAGTGGGGTGATGAAATTAGGAAATTGGGAAATTAGGTTGCGATTCGCAGCAGCCGCCGCGGTCAGACCTTCACTCATGCAGAGCTTTGCTTCCACACAGACGACGCGAGCTACGCTGGTGCCATCTCTTAGCCATCGTCACCGCCAAGCCCGTCGTTGCGCGGCACCGTGATTTTCTTCTCACGCTTTCGCCATACCTTCCTCCGCCGCTTTCCGTCTGATGGTTCCGCTCCACCCTCCTCCTCCGGTTTCCTCCTCGCGCTCTATTCACTATCGCCGTCTTTCATTCGCACTCTCATCATTTTGCTGTGCTTGCTCGCTTGGTTACGAGGCCGCCGAGGGACGACGCCGACTCTCACCGCAGGAATGGGCGCCTAAGAGCTGCGCTCTAAAAACAGGCGAAAAGATGCTTCCAATTCGTAACGTAAGCACTCAATAAAGTTGGATTCACATAACGGACGCCATCGCTGACGAATCAGTCGCGTCAAATATGACGTACACCAGATCCCTTTTCTACTAGCATTAACATCATCATCATCATCATCAGCCTGGTTACGCCCACTGCAGGGCAAAGGCCTCTCCCATACTTCTCCAACAACCCCGCTCATGTACTAATTGTGGCCATGCCGTGCCTGCAAACTTCTTAATCTCATCCGCCCACCAACTTTCTGCCGCCCCCTGCGACGCTTCCCTACCCTTGGGATCCAGCATTAACATGACAACGAAGAAAAATTGACGACGATGGCACACGACCTATGATAACCTTGCTCGCGCTCTACAATGCGTGAACGACGGCACAAGCTTGTCGGAACGATGAGAGCGTAGGCTACATACTTGCCATGCAACTAACAGCCAGCGTGACATACACATTTGTTGCGGCACATTTCAATTCAACAAGCAACATTAAATGAATTCAGTACAGTTGTGTCCAGACAACGGAGTTTTGCCTTCTGTAGTGAGGTAATTCTTGCTGAAAATCACAACAGTGATTTGACTTTCGGCCACATCGTGAAGCGCTTCACGGGGCCGAGAGAACCGAGCAGGGACCATGTGATGCGTCATCGGCAAGCTCAAATCGCGATTTGCTCCGTCCTGTTTAGTAGAAACCGATCTGAAGAAATCATTTGTCCCCGAGCTACCTTTGAGTCTGAGGACGACACGAGCGCTACGCTCTTCGGCAGTGTTCCGTCCTGTACTGTTTGGCCGCAATGTATGCCTACGGTTTGGTGCATTTATATTTTTGATTTCCCTTCGGCTTATAATTACACCCGTTTAATTTGGTCAATGTTATTCAGGATTGTAGTCTATTTACGGGCATCGACACGTTTTTTTAGACTTAATCTTGTGGCATTGATGTATTTGATTATCGTTGTGCTATGAATCAGACACGTGCTAATTGATCGCTAGGACTATGAAATATTCAATCAATCAATCAATCAATCAACTCACCAGTCAACCGACCAAACAGGAATGTTACTCTGGACACTGTCAAATTGCGTCACATTGTCAAATTCACCTGCGTATCAGCTCTCCTTCGTTGACGAGGTTGCTACGACCTGTTTTATTGGCTCAAAATGCCCACAAGGTGGGATTTGACTGTGCAGAATAGCGCACCAGATAGACTGATGACGATCGATGGTCGCTGAATGGAAGAAACAATCGATCAATCACTGAAACTAGGAACCACTCGATCAATCTTTGTTATTGTGGACAAGGCAATAGGGATGCGTTATACAACATATGTTAGACCTGACAAGCCTCTAGCTACCGTTTCTCTCACTGGAACGATGAGCGAACTTCAATAGACAAGCGCCCTGGCCACTGCAGATGCTCGAGCACTGGCCACGGATGTAACCCTGGAGTCCGGTGTGCTGGAGCCACTGCTCGCGCTGTACGACCGTCGCCTGCATCAAGATTTCAGGCGTGGCGTCCGCTTGCACCCGGACTACAGCAACGCCGAGCTGTTCTTCGTGCTATGGGCCCTCGGACACTGCGGTGAACAAAACGCAGCCATCTTGGTCAACGGGGCGCTGAGGAACTTTGCTCCTTTTTCGAGGGCTTTTCAGTGCGCTGTTAACCAAGCCATGTGGACTGGTCACAGGTGTCCGTTTTGGCACTAGAATGTTTGTTTATGCGGTTATTGTATTTGTTTGTCATTGAAGCATCAGACGGGCCGGATGGTTTCTTGTGAGAAGAAAGTGCGGGGTTGAACGCAGTGCGGCTGTAAGTCGAATACGCCGATATTAGACAGCGTCAGTACAAGTTATGGAAAACGAAAACGCATTGGAACGAACCGGCTTCATCATACTCAATCATCAGAAATAAATATCAGAAGTTTCATAAGCTAACAACACGGCGCGTAAGAAATGACCAGATCTCTCTATTTTCGCTGAAAGAGGCTTTCTTAGAACTCACCTGCGGTACATAGTGCAAACTTTGATGAGGCTCCGCATCACTTGCGGGACAAATCAGTGTTGTGTTTGCTAATTAACGAGTTTTCGCAATATAACCTTTCTGAGTTATGCACTTTACCGTACGCGTCCAAGTTGTGGAATGGAACGTGAGCGGAGTATTAATTCGAGCAGAAATTCTACGCGGGGCGCCAATATCAAGGAGTACGTAAATCTGTAATGAAATGCATCGTTTCCATTAAAATTTATTAGAACTTCTTTCTTCACAGGATTGCTCGGTGTTTCCTGATAAAATGTGTCTGAGCTGAGCCGTTGCTTATTTATTTGAAACGGAAAGTAGGTTTAATTATTCAATAAAAGGTTACCTCATGCGAGCTGGTGCCTGAAGTCTACAGCGCAACATAAAAGTCAAAGTTTACTGGACAGCAGTGCATAAAGACGCAGTTAAGTCGTCAGCCCTCTTTTGTTGTTGCATTTTTACTCACAAAAGCGCCCTCTCAGGGTAAGAACGGCAATTTATACAACGAAGAATTGCAACTTGTTAACATACGTTAGCTTAATATTCTTCTTTGGTGTCCCTTTGTTGTGACAAAAATACGTTGTCTTCTCATCCGTACAAGGTCCGTGCTTTTGTACCAAGGGGAGGAAGACGGCGAAACCGCGAGCTCGTGCTCAGCAAAAGAAAGTAGGCCAATTAACTGAAGGCAGGTATGTTCACAGTAAGATGACACGCAAACTGTCACACGCAGCATGCGCCAAACCAAAACCGTTAATCGCAGAACGGCAGCCAATTATTTAAGTTATAGGCCGTATGCGCCATAAATGTTCTTTATACGAATTTGGTTCGACCATTATATCATGCTACAGCTGTTTTCACCCCTGTCACGTTTCGTATTCGTCCCTTCTCGTAGTCCCTATATCAGTCAGGTTCTTCGCGGTTTCGCCTGCTTGGCGCTGTCTTAGGACACATCGACGGAAGTCATGCAAGCTTGTCCCGAGCGATGCCGCCAGATGCCGACGACGAATGGCCCGGGGGTTCTGCCGCAGGAACGTAGGTGGTGCATTTTCTATGTGACACAAAGAAACTGTCAAGAACCCAATTTAATAATTCTATTTTCTTCATTAAGTTACCTGTATTGTAAGCGTGTCGTGTAGAATTTATTACTTGAAAATCATAGAAACATAGTTGGGGCATCGTGTTCACTAGTTACGTTCACTTGTGTATTCTGTACCCCTAGCATTGCTTTATTAGTTGTATGAAGCAATACAGCGCATATTAAACAAGGACGCATGGGAAAACATTCCTTTGTATTTTCTTCATCCCCCGCTCATTACTACTGCCACGTTTTTCACCTATTCTTCGTAGTGAGCAGTGGATTACATTCAGCACTTACTAAGCAGGACACCTGGGGATCGTCAACAGCCGACCATGGAACGCACCCTAAGCATGGAAGGCAAAAGTCTAAGAAACGCCGTGACACTTTTCAAGCTTATGCATATATAAGAAAACAAAGGATGACGGGGAAATGAGCCCTTAACACAGGGTAGGTGAGTGGTAATTTCCAGCGGCAAAATGGCCAGAGTGTACGGGGGGTAGATTAGAGCAGAGGCACGGAGGACCTGAGATTGGGCGGCTAATGGTACAATAACGGTAATCGTACAAGTGCGGGCCGCTAATGTTACATCGACTTGATGCGTGCCAGCTGTCAGACGCCTGCCGGACGTAATCCCAAAAATAAGACTGAGTATCGGCTCACAATATATGATCGCCTAATGAGGTGGAACGATGAAGATTCGTGGCATTTACCGAAGTTGTATTCCTCACGTCTTACGCCGCTGAAATTTAGCTCTCAGTACTGACAGCATGTGCAGACGACGATATGCAAATTCAGACGAGACGCGCGATTCCGAGCTTTGCGCGAGACGGTGGCGCCATCTAGTTGAAGTGTCTCGAAACGCACTCCTAACGCGCAGCAAAATTTGAATAGACCATCGGACCTTCGTAAAACAATCAGTGGAATGAACTTTGCCTACTTCCATACGCTGGTGAAATGTGCAGATGCTGAATTCTGCAATATGTTTTGAGTTTTGAGAATGACGTTTTGGGATTTTGAGAGTAATGGCACTAGCCACAATGGGAATTACGTTATGGCGGCTTCAGTACGGTCGTTCCGGTTCTTGTGCAATCGGCAGGAGTTCGACACCTTTCGTGGCTGTGCTATATTACGCGCGCAATAAGGTTATTCAGTGCTGTTATACAGAGGTCGCTGTGGAGAAATTGAGGTAAAGAGTACGTGGGTTGGTACATTTTATACAGCGAGAAACAAAGGAATGAATGATACGCCTACTCGAGCCTACTCGGGCCCAACCACTCCTGGTTCACTCCCGCTTCACCACTGTTTCATTCCTTCACCACACAACCATTCCTGTAACATGAACAATGATAGCAGGAACAAATGAACTGGACACAATGGAACTAATCAAAAATTGCATCTCAACGGGGAGTTCACTGACGCCTACCTATCCTCTTACCCGAATATGTACGCTTAGTAATCCTCATTCACTGTTGTAGCAGTCATTCACGTTCTACCACCTGCATTCAGCCTGCAATCAGGCTGGACATGCTGAAAAAGGCCGGGCTGAACGCGGACGTACTGGACCAGTGCAACTGTTGAGTTATACGGGCAAGTTTTCTGAGGCATTGCAGGTGCTCATGCGTGATTCAGAGGAATACGCCTTCGTTTGATTTTCTTCTGTCATTAAGCCTAGCGAGAAAGCTTCAAGAAAAAAGAAATGAGGCTAGACGACATCGTTGACAGTGTCTTTTCGCCAACAAGTAAAATTAAAGAGGCAGCATTGCACGTATGTTGCAACACTACATTAAAACTGATTGTACTTCGTAATTCCCCGCCTTTCATTTCATTTCGCGTAGTTTGATACTTTAAAATTTACAGGTGACTTAATCGTGCATCACCAACTACGGGGAAGCACAAAGATTAGCTTGAGACAGCAAAATGACGGCAGCTCAACGTATCGGCGGAGCACATGCTTGGACTTGACGGATTTCAAGGCGCTTTGCTGCGTGCACACACAGTGTTCCTTCTATCCCGCTTTCGTCTCTCTGTTCCCCCCTTTTCCTTCCCCCGGTGTAGGGTAGCGAACCGGACGCTCGTCTGGTTGACCTCCCTGCTTTTCCTCTCTCTCCCTCTCTTTCTCTCTCTCTCTTTCTCCCTCTCTCTCTCATTTAGGCACAAGGAAACCAACGCCTAGCTTATAGTAGCATTTTGATACTTGCTAGTGAATTTAACTTGTGGGCAGCGCAGCAAACGAATTACCAATTATTTATTCATTATACTAATAAAGTTCTTACACAAATACCATAGACTTTTTCGCAAAATTGCACTGTCCGTTGCGAGAAATAACGCGGGCGGAACAAGTTGTTCTCATTTCTTTTTTTTATTCGGAACTGTGTTTCGGCATTACAAGGCAAATGTGTCTGTTTACAAAGCCATCACACGAACAAGAACGGCAACATTGCACCTTGTGTGTTCTATAGCTATGGTCAGAAAACAAGGAAATACTATATCCCCGCTATATACTAATTCATCTCAGGGAATTTTAGCTCTGTATTTCAACTAAGCGGGAACGAATAAATATATAAGAAAGTGGTGCACAGAACCAATGGAAAAAGTTCTACTTTGCGCGATATTTGTACTGGCTGTCTGGTGAAAAAAGAAAGCGCCTGTGATAATATTCATGTCTCTCTAAATTTCACTATCCTAATAAAAGGGAGTATTCCGTAGCTAATCTTATGTTTGATATATAGAGATCATGCGTTTGTGTGCTGTTTTCCTGCCTTTAGTACTGACGCGACTTCCCCAACTCCCGTGTCATGGGAAGAGTGATTTGGGCTTGGAGCAATAAGAAGTGTACAGGCGAAGTAAATAATAAAATCGTGTTGTACTGCATTGAAGTGATCTATTATTTGCAACTCAACATATATTATACGGCATTGCTTTGTTGTCTTTCATCCTTCGCGCGGAGCCTCTTTTTTGACGAAGACGCTGATAGAGCTCAAGTGAGGTGCCCATCCACTGCGGAAGGAGGAGGAGGAAATAACTTTAATGTGTCCTGAGGAACCCCTCCCCACCCACTCTTGGTTTAGTGGGCGGCAGGGGTCGCGGGCCGCACCCACGTTGGGACGGGAAGCCCGTGAGCCTCCGCCCTTTCGTGAGCCCTCTGGACGGCCCGGAGCTGGGTCTGGTGGTCGTCACTTTGCAGGGCGTCCACCCAGTCTTCTTCTTTAGTGAACACGGTGCCGCTTAACGCGGAGCATTGCCAAAGCATGTGCGCTAGCGAGCAGTAAGATTCGCCACAATCCGGACATTGCGGCTCTACTTCTGGTGAATAACGGCTCAGTCTGCCTCTCGAGGGGAACGACCCTGTCTGAAGCATTCTGAATATCGATGACTGTGGTCTAGTGAGTTTAGCGTGGGGGAGTGGGAAGGTCCTCCTCGACAGCTGATAGTGTGTTGTTATTTCGTTGAAGGTGAGCAGCGGGTCTCGGTGCTCCCCTCCCTCCCCGCCACCTCGCTCGCCACGATCGCCGCGGTGCGTGAGTCCTCGCGCGCGTCCGTGCGCCAGCTCGTTGGCGTTGGGAAATTCGGGGTGCACGTCGGCCCCCATGTGGGCTGGAAACCATTTGACGAGGTGCTGACCCGCGGCTCCCTCGCTGCCGAGGACGGCCGCCGCTTCCCGGGATATCGAGCCCGAGGCGAATGCTCTTGCCGCCGATCGCGAATCTGTGTAGACGTAAGGACGTTCGGGGTCTCTCATTGCCATGGCTATTGCCACCTGTTCGGCCACTTCGGACGTTACCCCCTTGACCGATGCTGCGTTAATTATTGTGCCATCCCAGCGTACCGAGACGGCCGCGTACCGGTCGCTGCGCCCATACTGGGCCGCGTCTACAAACGCCGCCAGGCCCGGGCAGTTGGCGGTCGATTTCAGCAGTGCTCGGGCCCTCGCCTTTCGGCGCCCCTCGTTGAATTGCGGGTGGACGTTTCTCGGAAGCGGTTCTACCTTGAAAGTGCCCCTTACCGCCGCGCTGAGCGCAATCTTGTGTGCGTTGCACTCTGCCCCGGCATTTATCCCTGCTTCTTCTAGGATGCGCCTGCCGGGCCTGGTGGTCGACAGCCGCACGACCTGTGCCTTGGTCTGCGCTTCGATGATTTCTGATAGTGAATTGTGGACCCCTAACCGATCGAGCTGCTCCGTGCTTGTAGTGATCGGAAGACCTAGCACCCTTTTGACGCTCTTGCGCATCAGTGTCTCTATTTTGGCCGCGTCTCTCTTGGTCCATTTTAGCGCCGAGGCTACGTAATTGACGTGACTCATGAGGAAGGCGTGGTAAAGTCTGATGAGACTGCTCTCGCTGAGCCCTCCTCTGCGGTTCGTCACCCTGAGGATCAGCCGGAGCATGTTCTCCGTTTTGGACGTTAGTTTCATGACAGTTTGTGTGTTACCACCTTTCGCCTCAATTAGCAGCCCCAGGATTCGTATAGTGTCCACTCTGGGAATCGGCTGGCCGGCATTCGTATGTAATTTGATCGGTATTTGATCGATCGGCGTCAAATTCCTCATGCCTTGTTTTGAGGGCCTGTACAGCAACAGTTCCGATTTGTTAGGTGACAGACGGAGTCCCGTTTCCTTCAGGTACTCTTCCGTTGTGTCCAGCGCCTCATGAAGAGCCTGCTCGACTTCTGCGTCGGACCCTCCCGGGCACCACACCGTAATGTCGTCTGCGTACAGGGCGTGATTGACGTTGGTTACTCTCGTCAGCCGGTCAGAGAGCCCTTTCATTGCCAGATTGAATAATAGTGAGGAGAGCACCTCCCCTTGTGGGGTGCCCCTCGCGCCCAGCGTGTACCAATCGGACGTGGCCTGTCCAATTTTGATCGTGGCTTTCCTGTCTCTGAGGAAGGAGCCTATGTAAGAGTGGAATTTCCGGCCGAGCCCCATCATCGAGATCGTTTCCATTAGAAATCTGTGTTTGACCGTGTCGAACGCTTTCGTTAGGTCCAGGGCCAGTATGCCCCTGGTGTCTCTGGTCATGCCGTCAATTATATGCTTTTTGAGTAGCAACATTACGTCCTGTGTGGAGAGGCCCGGTCTGAAGCCCACCATGTTATGTGGGAAGAGGCCCTCTCTCTCTATGTACCGAGATACTCGGTTATGTATGGCATGTTCGGCCGTCTTGCCTACGCACGAGGTGAGCGATATTGGCCGCATGTTCTCCGCCGCAAGTGGTTTACCGGGTTTCGGTATAAGTATGACCGAGGCCTCTTTCCACACCTCTGGTACTTCTCCCGTTTCCCACACTCTGTTGATTTCTTCGGTGAGCTTCTCGACCGACCTTCCGTCTAGGTTCCTCAACAGTTTGTTCGAGACCCCGTCCGGGCCTGTAGCGGAGCGTCCGTTGAGGCCTTGTAAGGCATCCCAAATTTCTGATTCCGTGAAAGGCGCGTCGAGTTCTTCGACCTCTGCCCCGGCGTATTGTGGATAGTCGCCGTCGCCTGATGGGCCCAGCGGCAGATACGTCTCCGCCAGTTCCTTTAGGAACTCGCTTTCCGTTTTGCCCTGCTCCTTTTGCTTTTGTAAAATCCTATCGATTGCCAATCTCTGACTTCCTTTGGATTGTTTGTCGTCTAACAGTTGCTTTAGGAGGTTCCATTTGCGCCCGGTTCTCATTTGGCCGTCTACCGACGCGCACACCTCGTTCCACTGTTGCTTGGAAAGCTCGATCGAGTGCGCTTCGATTTCCCGGTTTAGTGCCGCTACTTTCTTTCGTAGTCTGCGATTCAGTCTTTGCGTTTTCCACCTGGCCGTGATGGAATTCTTTGCCTCTAATAGGTGTGCCAATCTCGCGTCCATCCTTTCCACGTTCAGTTCAGTTTGGACAACCCTCGTCGCGGTGTTAACGTCCTCTTTGAGCCTTCTAAAAAGACTGTCTAGATCCGCGTATTCGTTTGTGTCTTCCTTCCTTATTATGCGGAAGGCGTCCCAGTCGGTGACCTTAAATTCTCTCGGTGGTGCCGCCCTGATGGGGATCGTGACCGCTAGTATGTAGTGGTCGCTGCCGAGGTTCTCGTGCAGGTTGCGCCACTCGGCCCCTCGCGCGTTCTTGACGAAGGTCAGGTCGGGCGTCGTTTCCCGCGCCACCGACGTGCCTAGTCGAGTCGGATAGCGGGGGTCCGTCACCAGCTCTAGCGAGCACGTAGTGACTGCCACCAATAGCCGCTCTCCCTTAGGCACTGGCCTTGCGTAACCCCATGCTCCGTGGGGCGCGTTAAAATCTCCTGCCACTATGAGTGGGGCCCCCCTGGCCATTGAGGCCGCCTTCGTTATTATCGATGTGAACGACTGTCTGTGGTCAGAGGGCGGGCTGT
The DNA here is from genome assembly GCF_038994185.2 of Dermacentor albipictus. Classification (NCBI taxonomy): domain Eukaryota; kingdom Metazoa; phylum Arthropoda; class Arachnida; order Ixodida; family Ixodidae; genus Dermacentor; species Dermacentor albipictus. The sequence goes on from NC_091830.1 coordinate 40,602,044, forward strand.
ACACGTTCACTACGAATACGCTGTTTTTCAGCCAACTGTTCGGTATGAGTTCGATCACGGTTACCTCCGCTTTCGCGTCGCCTAATTTCAAATCTCGTTCCTGGAAAGAGCATTTGGAAAGAGCACCACTGCGGAAGCTTCTGACATTTCCAACAGTGATTGCTTGAGATTTTCTGCAGTTCTTTAGCAATTTATTCATGCTGTGTGAAAACTTATTGATATTTCTTGGCTGTCAGAATTACTATAACCCTGTAATACCGAATGTAATATTTGTGATATGCCGAATTTCATACCTCAGAAGTCGGATTTCAGGAGGCGATATTTAGCTCGTAGCACATTGGGCTCCTCCGTACCTGCTCGAGTCGTGCAGATTGGGCACAAAGGCGTCTCCACGGATGCAGTTCCCACAGTGGTGGTGAAGAGATATCCAGCCTCTCCTTTCTTTAGGCACGCCCTACCCGAGCGAGTACACTGTGTAGCTTGTCGGCACCAAGTGCCGAAACGCTATGTGTACTTAGATTTATGTCAACGGAGCAAAAGAAAAAGGCCTATTCACTCTGCCAATGGAATCGAAACTAATCCGAATCCCGTGTCGAGGTATCTACAAGCCTTAGTGTCGCCTTGGGCCGTTAAGCCTCATGGACCATACCTATTCGTTTTTTCTGTTTTTGGAAGCGTTTCGTATTAGGCACTCTCACAGGGACATTTGTTCAGCTATCGATGAGTTTCTGATTGCCGTAAGGCGATCGCATTGCTGTGCATTTTTATCATCGCATTTTTATCTGCGGCTCGCTTCGGTGTCTTTCGCCCGACCTTTGCTTTATTTTGGCTTTAAGGAGACACTAAGCAGCACTACCAAATAAGTTAGTCTGGTCATGTCTTACTTCAAAGCGCTATCCTTATTGATTTTACGAGAAACAGCAGAGAATTTCAAGAATCCTTCAATAAGAGACTCTGGTGTTACTAAAGAAGCATTGCTTTGCCCTGAATGTCGTGCCGAAATCTGTCTTGGTAGGTCAGCGTGATTTTACCGATTTATACTACATATTATTACATATTACTATATAATATTACATATTATATTACTACATATTGTACTACATGTTATTTACAGGAAGGTGTTTTCCTCCAAGCAGCAAGACGCGTACGATGATACTTACTACTTCCATTACTATTCGCATTGCAGTTATACAAAATTACTATTATTTTATATTTTGCAATCAATCTTCGCATATTTCTCTTAAGTTTCACAGTCAATTTATCCGCTTTCACTGCTAAATTACACAAAACTCTTTTATTCGCAGTCAGACCTTTTCATTAATTGCTATATTATAAAATATTAACTGTTTTCTCCCTATGAGTATCCCTTCTGTTGTTTTCACTTTTCACTGTTGACTTTCTGTGTACCTTTCCTGTTGTAGAGCCGGCAGACCTAGCCTCCTGGTGGCAGTTGCCAGCTAGCGTCCTTCCCCTTTTTTGTGATTGTTTTTATGAGGGCATTCCAAATACAAAAAATAGAATAACTGAAAGTAAAACGCTTAGTTTCTTGGCCCAACCCCATAGTGGGTACGTGCCATGTCTTCAAGGCATAGCAACGGCAATGTTGCAACAGAGGGCGGGTTTCTATTTGTTTTCCTGGTTCGCTGCTTTGGCCACCTTGATCACGACTGCCTTCCTGTATGACCGACAAGATGTCCGCAACCTGATGCTGAAAGCCGCTCTAGCCAGCGAGTCATTCGCCCTTTCAGCCAAAATCGGGTCGCAGCCATCGGACGGTGAAGACAACGGCGTCGCAGCACCAGACTGGTCGATTCGGAAAGAGTGCGAAGGACCCCTGGACGCCTTGTTCATGGTGTCCTCGGATGCGTCCGACTGGAGGAGCCGGGCCGACTTCAGGAACACTCTTCTGGAAGACCGAAGCAAGAAGGCTTTCAGGTGGGCCGGCGCCTTCATTCTCAAAGAAACCGAGGAACCACTCGTCAGGAAATGGATTGAGGTCGAAGGTCGGGTCGCGGGAGACTTGATCGTGCTACCGTCCGTGCGGAACGGAAGTGCCAACGCAACTCATGCCTTCCACTTGGCCGTTCAATGGGCTTTCGACCACTGCGCGAAGGCCCGCTATGTCATCAAGCTGGCTGACAACACGGCGGTCCATCCACTACGGCTCCACGAGTTTCTGAGCGGAACGAATCCAAATATAATGCGAGCTGTTCACTGTGACATGCGTGTTTCATCTGCTGTGCACCCAAGTAATGATGCTGCAGTTCTGGCTGCGAAGGGCGAGTTTTTCATGGGAGCCTACCGACGGTACTGTAGAGAGTCAGTCATACTGGCTACGCTGATGCTGCTAAGAGCCCTGCTGCCCGAGGAATCGGAAGCGTTCTCTGTTCCGACTCTGTCCCAGCACCGGCGCAGGGGTACCTCGTTCGACATAAGGAACGTTGCTGTGGGTACACTTAGCGATATATCATTGGACACCAACTGGAACTACACGTTTGTTAAACTTAGACAAGTGTCGACGCGAAGGCTTGATAGGTACGCGCTGTGGTACTTTGCGCTCTGGAAAGGCGTTGTCTGGAAGAATGCGGGTTTTAGAAAGCTGCTCAGTGGTGCTGAGCGTCGGAATGGCGTTTCTGAGATAGGCCTCGAAAGTTAGAGGTCTAACATTAGTGCTGAAGGGGGTCTTAATATTGTATTAAACGTTTCTCCATATTCCTGTTGGCGATTTTTCTTCGAAACGTTTACGTCGATGCCTGCACATGGACTGCAAAATGCTCAAGGTGGTGCAGTCGTTACGAATAATTTGTGTTTCTAGTGTGCTAGGTGTCTGGCGGTCGTGATACTGATCTCCAGAAAAATTTTGGAAGGAAATTCGACGTCTAACTGAAGTCGAGGAGCGACTACGTTTCCCTAATTTTCCTCGCTACAGTGCTCTTTTTCATGATGTGCATGCGCCCCGTAATTTATTGCGAGAGCCGCGCTGCAGTGAAGTTCAATCGACAGCAATTGCATGTTCAATCGCCTTCCAACGCTTTCTGTGTGTACGCATAGTGATGTCGGTCACGCTCTACTTGTTTCTTTTTTCCAATTTTCGAAGTCATTTTCGGTCAGCAATTGGTTCGGGTGCGGCATGGCCATGAGGACTACTATGCACATACGGGTGAATTATTTAAGCGGTGTAACATTATCCCAATTCATCGGCTTTACGAGTATTACCTCGTACCTCAGATATAAAAAATCCGTGCTCAGTAGCAATCGAGCTTTTTTGGATATTTTTCAACTTGAACCATACGCTATCCCATACCCTACTCGTCACCAACAACACTAGATCATTCCATTGTGCAGAACACACTTTGGCCGACAAATGCTTCGCTTCACTGTTCCTGTTTTATTAAACAAATAAATAAAAAAAGATAATAATTGAAGAATGTGGCATACGTGTTATTATGGAAGCCCTTTTATCATGAAATCAACGCAATATTGTTTGTCAATAAGTAAACTTTCAGTGTATATTGGAATTTGTCTTCATGTATTATACTGTATAATTTAACCGTAAAAGAATCTGTATATCTATATCTTCAGTTCATGATGAATCTATGTGTATTACTTGTAAATATTAACCCCTTCTTGCTATGAACGAATTTTGTTCGTCTGTCCTCAATGCATTCCATGTATCAGGGAGGCTCGGGTTCCCCTCAAGTGACTGATGTCACTTTTATCCCGAGCCTGCCCTCATCCTTGTGATGAAAATAAACTGATTTGATTTGAAGGATTTGAAGGAGAAGGTGAGTAGCGAGCGAGCTAGCGCAAGCAGAATTCCATGCCGCTCTCTCGATGTACTAAAATTTCGTTGACGCGAACAACCCGCCGTGGTTGCTTAGTGGCTGTCGTGTTGTGCTGTCAAGCACGATGTCGCGGGATCGAATCCCGGTGACGGCAGCCACATTTCGATGAGGGCGAAATGCGAAAACACCCGTGGACTTCAACTTAGGTGCAAGTTAAAGAACCCCAGGTGGACAAAATGAATTAGTATAGTCCCCCACTACGGCGTGCCTTATATTCAGATCGTGGTTTTGGCACGTAAAACCCCATTATTTAATTTTGTTTAACAGTTTAATTTAGTGGCTCCTGAAGTGTGTGGGGCGTTTAACAAGCAAATTAAGGGGCTTTACGTGCCAAAATCACGCTCTGATTACGAGGCACGCCGTAGTGGGGCACTCCGGACCACCTGGGGTTCTTTAACGTGCAACTAAATTTATGTACTCGGGTGTTTTCGCATTTCGCCCGCATCGAAATGTGGCCGCCATGGGCGGGATTCAATCGGTTCGGATTCGGTTCCTCGAAAGAAAAGCCTCACATTTGAAGCGAAATTTGTCCTGGTCGGGTGCGAATTTTTGTTCAACTGCGAGGCTTTTTTTTTTTTCGAGGAAGCCGCATGGGTTTCCTTCGTAGCAATTTGCTACATTTGGGTGGATGCCTAATTTACCCTTTATTAAGTCTCTCCAACTTGCGGGCTTTGTAGAACTATTACGTTAAACGAGACGCCAGGGGGAAAAGTCTGCTTGCCTGCAATGCCTGTGGAACTCCATCGGGCGAACGTGAACATGTTACCAAGAGTCCGGAGCTTTCCCGCTGCGTATGTTCCTGACATCTGGGAAGGGATGCAGTCGCCACGGTCCTGTGCAAATAGAGCTGCTGCGTATGCTTGCTCGTTTCCAACGGTACCAGAGTGACTAAGCAGTCATTGAAAGACGGTAACATGTCCTCTTTCAACTGGCTGCTGTTCCTCTCGTGTCCGGGACAAGTTGTCCATGGGGTCCCCGGGGTCTTCTGGAAAGGCTACGTTGGACTCACGGAAGATAGACTATTTCTGAAACTTTTCCTGATTAATGAATATGAAGTGCTGCAAGCAGGGCTGCGAGTTTGGACGCAGTCATCGATGTCAAGGGCGATGTCTCAGATATTATTTGAGTAAGTTTCGCTGCGAAATATACTGCAGCTGCTTAGCTAGAGTGCATCACTGACCCACATGGGGGAAAATGTAGCCTGTCGCTGTGGACTTTGTGTAGTGGCAATGATGAT